>NC_140954.1:33388911-33393911 GCF_014529385.1 Adiantum capillus-veneris
GATGAGAAAGAGCCGGATCACTATGGAAAGTTACTTTTACACATGTGTAATAGCATGGGTATGCTCATTGCCAATGGTGTATCTTTGTGGAGTGGAACCAATGGATTTACATGTAGAAGACATAATGGGGATAGTGTGATTGACTATATGCTACTCTCTGAAGCCATCATGTATCGCATAAAGAGTTTTATGTTTGGTCAATGGACCCCGGAATCCGACCATCGCACCTTATGTATTGACCTTTCATGTGGAGAAGCAACTAAGCATGATAATCTCAGGCAAAGGAAAGAGAAGTTATCACTATGTATGGATTTCAAACGGGCACCAATGTACATTGAAATGGTTGAGCAAAAATTATGGATGACAAAGCTTCAATGTGATGCACCATTGGAAACTAAATGGGAAGCTTTCAAGAAAGCTATTTGTTCTTGTGCGGAAGAATGCTTTGCCATAAAGAATCTCCATGATATCAACAAAGATAGATCACGCAAAAGGTGGTTTGTTAAAGAATGTCAAGATGCTCGAAAGTCCTTGATAAAGCTTGATGCAACTATGGACAAAGAAAACTATCAAAGTCATTTGCATACATACAAGGCATTGATTCAAAAGAAGAGAAGAAGATGGGAAGTAAAGCAACAAGAATTTCAAGTCCAAGAAAAGGCACATGCATGTGGAAGATTTTGGAGAAACTTGAGAGGCAAGCGGGTTGAGAATTTTGGTAACTTGAGTCTAGTGGATATGTACACACATTGTAGGCAATTATATGAGCAAGAAAATATTGAAAAAATGCCATTTTATGGTTCACTCCCATGTATGCCGTCTTTTTTTACTATTGAGGATGTATGCGGTGGGCTTGAAAAGTTGGCCACTCGCAAAGCGGGAGATCTTCAAGGTATCAAGCCGGAGATGATCAAATGGACGGGAGATTTTACCCATGAGTGGATGTGTGATATGTTCAACCTTGCACTTCAACATGGTATGCCTTATGATTGGAGTACTAATCGGGTTAAGCCTTTGCATAAAGGAGGGGATGTAAAGAATGTAAGCAACTACCGGACTATAATGATTGGGTCTCTTATGGCAAAGTTGTTTGGGTGCATAATGAAGATGAAATTGAGTGATTGGGCTGAAGAGAATGACAAGCGTGCAAAGGGACAAGCGGGTTTTCGTCGATGCCATAGCACCATTGATCATCTTGTCACTCTTCGTGTTCTCATGGAGGACAGTAGGTTGAAAGGCAAGCGATTGTATTGTTGTTTTGTGGACTTTAAGAAAGCCTTTGATATGATTCCACGTAACAATTTGTGGAGAAGGATGGAAGAACTCCAAGTGCCAAGTGAGTTTATGCTTGCGGTTTCTCGAATCTATGAGAAGGTGATTTGTTATTGCGCATGGGAAGAGAAATTTTAGAAATTTTTGTAAGCACTATTGGGGTTAAACAAGGATGTCCATTGTCACCAACTCTCTTTGGTCTATGCATCGATCAATTGGAACAAATGGTACTTGACTTTATGCAAGAAGAAGGCATTGAAGAGGTCACTATTTGCAATGCGGTAATCATGCTTTTGTTGTATGCGGATGATGTAGTGCTTCTAGCACACACTTTAGAAGATGCACAAAAGCTTATGGTTGTCCTTGAGAACTTTTGCTTGCATAGTGGGCTGATTGTAAATGAATCCAAAACAAAGTTTATGCTTGTGAAAACCAACCATAAGGAGAAGCCATGCATTGTGTACAACAACGAGACACTTGAAGTTGTTGAGAGCTTTAAGTACCTTGGCCTTGAGGTTCCATCCAATCACAAGTGGCATGAATGTGTTATGCGTCGTTTGGAAGCGGGAAAGAGAGCATATTATGCATTTGAGAACATGTGTAATGCGGGAAACATCAAGTGTTGGGTTCTCAAGAAGTATCTTTTTGATGCATTGGTGACACCGGTTCTTCTTTATGGAGTTGAAGTGTGGGGCGGGAGCATCTCAAAGTCTACTTGGAAAGAGTTTGAGAATGTCCAAAAGCGTTTTCTTACAAACTTTCTCCAAGTTAAGACACAAACACCATATATGCTCCTACTTCTTGAGTCGGGATCTCTTCCAATTGAGGTTATGGGCATGGAAAGGGTTGTGGAGTACATGATAAAGATGCGTCAAAACCCCTCACATCGACTTCCTACAATTGCATGGGAAGCAAGCAAAAAAGTTCAAAAGACGCATAAAAGCAAGATCTTGAGCACGGGATGGATGCAAGACATAAAGAAGTGGTTTGGGAGATGGGATGCATTACACTTGCTACATGATGCTTCAATTGACTCTCAAGTGAATGAAGCTTTTCTACAACGCCAATGTATTACGGCTTGGGAGAAATCCGGTGGGTCACGCTTCATACATTACACCACCTATATTGCCCCCAACTACAAAACCATGTTCTTCGCTGAGAGAGGAAACCGTACTCACACTTACATGCTTGAGCCTATTCCCCTGTCCGCGATACGCACTATCGCAGCAATTCGGCTTAGCTCCCATTTCCTTCGATGCGAGATAGGGCGTTGGGGCAATGGAGAAGAGTCAAATCGATTGTGCACATTATGCTCACTGCAAGTTCGAGAGTCTGAGTACCACACACTACTAGAGTGCTCAGCTTTTGATCACATCCGAACTTGCTTCTCTCACATTTTCAGCCATAACTTAGACCTACACACTTTCCTCTCCCAGCCAAAGTGTGGGCTCTCCATTGCGACTCTCATCACTACAATTTTGGAGCATCGAGAGTCACTCATCAGCCATACACATACTACGTCACATGTAACTTTGGTCCCATAGGTCATATTTGACCTCCGAGGACGATAATAAAATCTATCTATCTATCTATCTATCTCTCTCTCTCTCTCTCTCTCTCTCTCTCTCTCTCTCTCTCTCTCTCTCTCTCTCTCTCTCTCTCACACACACACACACACACACACACACACAGCTCCTGCAGCGTGCCTAAACACACACTGTGTGCACGACATGTGCCATTGTATGCAACTGTTGTAGCAGGACCAAGCAGGTCGTCCTGCAGCTCTGTTCCAAGTTCCAAGTTTCCATACATATCATCCAGGCTCGAGCTCACCGAGTTGCAACTTGCCGGCAACTCTTGCACGCACGCGCGCACACACACACACACACTCTGCAGGTACTATCGACTTCAAGTCGTCAGCAACTCTTGCAGCGTCGTGCACGCGCACACACACAAACAGAGGTGACAAATTACAATACACACACGTGCTACATCATCATTTCTCTCTCTCTCTCTCTCTCTCTCTCTCTCTCTCTCTCTCTCTAGTTTCTCTCTCACACACTGTGACACACACACTACGCAAGCATGGATGCTAGACATCAGTTGCAACCTGCAAGATAATATTAAATATTATGAGCATATCATCGTGCAGCAGAAGGAGGCGAAACAAACACTCTTTGAAGTTTGCAGCTGAAGGAGAATCAAACACGTGGATGCCTTCCTTGAGCTCAAAAAATTTACGTTGCATTATATATAGTAAGATTATTAAGTAGCTCTCTCTCTCTCTCTCTCTCTCTCTCTCTCTCTCTCTCTCTCTCTCACACACACACACACACACACACACACACATTGTCGTGCGTTGTGCAACCGGGAGGCACAGGGCACATAGGTCGGTTCAAGCTGTTTTCGCCACGTGGGGGGGGGGGGGGGGGGGGGGAGCGGGGGTTTGTGTTCCCTCCCCCTTTTATTATAGTATAGATGGCTCGCGTGAAATTAGATTAACCAATTAGTCAATTCCCTCCTACCCCTTTTTACAACCTACCTAAGAAAAGTCCCTCTGTTCGACGCCTGACTCCTTGCTTCGCCCTCACCTAGATCGCCTGCTCCCACATTGTCCATCACCCGTTGCCCCCATCGCCCTCTCCCACACTGCCCATCATGTGCTGCTCGTCCTTGCCCTGCACTGTCAATCACCTGCTGCCCCCATCACCCTCTCCCACACTGCCCATCGTCGGAGGGTAGAGAGAGAGAGAGAGAGAGAGAGAGAGAGAGAGAGAGAGAGAGAGAGAGCGGTTGCTCGACATGCAAGAGATAGCACCATGCCGAGAGTGACCCTGTTGGCGCTGCCTCTTGCGCTTTCGAGGGAGGAGAGAGAGAGAGAGAGAGAGAGAGAGAGAGAGAGAGAGAGAGAAGAGAGACCCCCTGCGAATATATATGGGCTTTTCATTTCCTGTGACTTTTCATTCGTTTCCTATACTTACCCTTCACTTATGCATTTGAAATGTTTTGAAAGAATTTTCAACTTTCTGAGATTGGGGGCCCTATCGGACGTCTCAAATTTTTGCAAGAAGTTTATGAGATTTCAAGATTTTTAATTCAATAGTTCAAATTATCCTTCTCAAACAGCGTTTTTATCTTCCCATAAAAGGGTGAAAACGATCCAACGCCAGTGCCATATAATCATTTTTTCACGCCTTGCTCTACCTTGTTCGGGAACCCTCCAAGCAAACGGCCCCTAATTCATTTGGATTGGAGATTTCTTTATAGTGACTGTAACCAATGTTAGAAAAAAACCGGGGTCTAGTGTATTTTAACCGGCTAAAATTATAAAATTTCGGTTAGATTTTGAGCTTGCCTTTAAGAAAACCGGCAGATGTACACAAGTTTTAGTGTAATTACCAACAAAAGCTTCAAATTTTGACTTGAAAACCGGGAGAATTTCAAGTTTTCCCTTATTTTGTTCAGTTAGGAAAAATGTATTTTTCTAAGCCAGAAGTCTGTAACTGTTTAAAACACCCATAAGAAAAAGACATTAAAAAATGTGATCTTCTCAAGAAAACACAGGAGTGAAGGACTCAAGAATGTGGAAAGTCAAGAGTGTATAGAGTCTAGAGGAATGAAAGGTGAAAATTTGTTCAAGGATATGACAAGTCAACAAGTGATAAAATCACGCCGTCTCGGCGTTTGGTAGTATATATATATATATATATATTTATTTATTTATTATT
>NC_140954.1:33396411-33418911 GCF_014529385.1 Adiantum capillus-veneris
TCAAGGCGTGGACTCTAACCACCACGCCCGCATGCTTTCATTGAAGATCATGGTACTCCAATGCATTACATTGTAAGTGCGAAATTCAAGTGCCAATCGCATGGTCTACAATGCATGCATGTCATGATCTATCACCAGCCTTGATCCCATTTGAGCACGCTCATGCCATACAGTGCTCGTCATTCTTTACGGCCTTCAAAATGCAAAGTAGAGCCACTCTTTACAAAAACATAAGTAGCCACCCTTTCAAATTTGAAGACTATAAATAATATAATATAGATGGAGTACTAAGTTTTTTCACTTTTTGCAAGAACTCAAAACTCAAACTAAGTCTTTTTATTTTCTACCATCATAGCACTTACTACTTGCCCTTCACTTTTGCATTTCAAACCAAATGTTTCTTAAGGTTTCTTTGAAATAAACCAGACCGTGACATGTGGATGTGGATGCCCTCTCCTTCCTTGAAAATTTTAAGCTGCATTATATATAGTATAGATAGTTAAAACCCAAAGTATGACAGAAACATCACTACTTATCTACATAAGGTGAAGCATGCTTGTTGGCATGACATCTTTGCGGCAAGCTCAATCCCTTTCACTAGCCACCCCACCTTCTCTAAACTAACATGGCAATTAGATTGGGTGAAGATCTCCAATATCTTGCTTCTTCTGCCAAAGTCCTCATCCTTGGGCTTGTGACACAAGGAGATCATGCACAATGTTTTTCTTTGCCTTTTGATGAATACCCCATGGGCAATGATGATTACGATATGTTGTTTTGAACGTATTTGTTCAAACTTCAAGATGCTCTCTCAAACTCACATTCTCTCTAGCTCTTTAGTCGAAAGATATTTGTTGGCCAAACCTCCCAACCACCCGTGTGTGTACTAATGTGTGGGCACTTGGACCATTAGGCACTAGGGTTGCACATGCGTGTAAGAAGGAGAGGCAGGACATCGTGCTTTGAAGGAGGGGACATGCACAAAGAAATCAAGGAAGGGAGGGGCAACAACATGAAAGGTAAAACTCTCTCTCTCTCTCTCTCTCTCTCTCTCTCTCTCTCTCTCCACATAGAGCCATGACTTGTTGCTCAACAAAAGTGGTGCTCTTGTGAAGGAGTCAAAGGCCATTATAGAGAAGATCAGTAGTGGGAGTGGGAAGTGAGTACGGTGTTTGCTTGTGCAAGTATCATTGTGGAGAGCAGGATGGGCTAAGTAGAACATGCATATTGGAAGGAGACATGGAAGCGAGCAAGAGCTAGGGAGTGGAGGATCACAAGGTTAGAGGAGCTTTCAAAATTCAAAGATTCTTGTCATGATACACAAGTAGGAAATCTACGACCCGTTGGCCTTCAAGCTGGCACCAATTAGATAAACAATTTTCTTCACCCTCACTGCAAAGCCCCTTTACCCCATCTATACAACATTCCACAAACAAGGGTGGTATCACCATGAGGGCCCTCCTTTCTTGTCGTGTGAACAAAGTGAAAGCCCCTGTACCCCAGCTATACTACATTCCACTGAGGGCCCTACTTTCTTGCTATGTGAACAAAGTGCACAAGACCGAGTTATGGCCACTAGAGTTCAATTACTCCTCAATGGGTTTCTCCATGGGCATGAAGACTATAGAGGAACAATATAGATATACAACATTAGAAGGAGAGAAAGAGTGGGGATAATAAATCACAAGATGCCTTGAGAATTGTGAGATGTGTGGGCCATAGTTCAAGGCATATTGTGCCTATCCTCCTTCGCTACCATGAAGGATCAATATCATCTTGCCATAAAGGATCTTGAGCATGAAAGGCAGGGCGAGCAAGGTAGTCCACAATATTGCTAGCATATGGTATGAAGAGAGACATAAAATTACCATCGAGGAGAAGGAGATCCTACTCACAAGCATGTAGAGCCATTGACATGTGGCTCTCTCTCTCTCTCTCTCTCTCTCTCTCTCTCTCTCTCTCTCTCTCTCTTTTCCCCCTTTGGTTTTTGTGTTTCTAGCATCTACATGCATAGCCAAAAGAAGTGATGCTCCGACTCCTCCCCCCAATTGGAAGTCCCTCATCATATAACTTCTTTGCTTCAACCACTCTTGAGCGGACATCCTTTAAGGATCACATCCTAAAAACTCTCTGATAGATCATGAGATTTTAGTGACCTTCATAAATCATTTTTATCAGCGCTGATGATGAGCACACCATCTTAGCCCACACATGGGGCATGCATTGTAGCCACAAGCCCTAAGTCATGTACACAAACATCATTAGTATGAGGTGCATACATTGTTTGGTTAAACAATAGGGTGTGATGGCAATGTACCGGAGCATTCTCCGTAGCCCAAGAGTCATTCTATGTCCACATTGGAATTCCTCTAATGAGGCAATGCATTGAATTGCATGTTGGCTCATGTACACCACTTCTATGCCTAACCATAGTTTTTGCAGCTCTTCAAGGAGAGGACAAAGAAATACATCCATCTTATTTGCTTCATACATGCCCGATACAATTGGGCTTAGGGACAATTGTCTCTCCTTTGTTGCTAGCCACATTGGAATATTCTATTTGACAATGACAAATGGTCCTACTCATGTAAGATGTCAAGCATTGCCCAAATGAGGTTAAGTTGTCCGTAGGCAAGCGGAGCTGAAAATTTTGGTGATTTTGTGCAAGATTGAAGCATGTGTCATCAATGTGATTCAAGCCATACACTCCCATACATATTTCTAAGGATCCTTAGCATATACCATTTATAGATTGATTAGCAACGTTCATCAGAAGAAATGCTTGATGCTAGTCACAAACAAAAAATGTCACAACACCTTCTGCGGCACTTTTTGTTCTTAGAGATCTTTCAATATCGTTTGGATCCACGTTTTAGGCATATCTCCATTTCTTCATACTTGCTTTGGAATAGAATGAAATCATTAGGGTAAACATGAATGAAATTAAAATCCATCCCTAACTTCCAGCCAGTGTTTTTTCCACTCATAGTTGTGATGCCGAGAAACACGCCATGGACCTCATTTGTTAGTAAAGCACCGCTACATGGTAGCTCAATGCTTGCAACAGTACCTACAAGTGTGTACCAATCGTATGCACCTATGGGTCATCTCACTCATGTAGTCCCTACCCCTCCCATTGTTTCAACTACCTATGCTTCACAACCACAACACCCAAGTTCTTATTTCCATGGGACTATACCGGCTAGCATTAGCATGTCACATACGACGTCTGCTATGCCTAGGGCCACACATATGAACTTTGGGCTACCACATAGCACAACACCGTACCCAACGTGGAACCCAAGGGCTTCCTATGCGCCAAGCCCAATGCCAATACCTACTCCACATGTAGTCTCTGGAGCACCTTCACCCACGGTGCCTGCTCACTTAGGTGACTTGGCAACATTTGCTTAAGCTATTGGTCGATCTATTGCTGAGAATATGCGTAACATGCCTGATAGAGAGCCTAGAAGTAAGGCAGTACAAATAGCCAAGCTCACACAAAAATTTTGTGGAGACGGGGATGTGAGAAAGCATATCGAAGTGTTTGAACAAATATGCGATTCTCTAGGGGAACACAATGACCTGCATAAGAGTAATGCTTTAAGCCTAACCTTAAGTGGAAAGGAAGGGGATTGGTATAGAACCCTAAGGGTGGAAGAAAAAACAATTTACCATACTCTTAGGAGACTATTCTTGAAGGAATACATACGAGAGGGAGTGCTTTGGGGTGTAGCCTCTCAGCTCCAGAAAGCCCATCGAGAGGAAGGGGAGTCGGTGAGAGACTTTATTAGTCGCTTGAAGCATTTGAATTCTTGTTGTAATCCAAATGAGCGCTTTAATAATAATCAATTGCTTGATAGATTCATTAGGGGGTTACAACATGAGGATATCTACAATGGCCTAGTCATTAGAGGTATCACCACTTGGGAAGCAGTCACCACCAATGCGATCCAATTGGAGGATAATTTAATGATTCAAGGAGAAAGAGTGTCTTTTGAGACTAAATGTATTAGCTCGCAAGCATCAGGGCATCAGCCAATGCTAAAGAGCCAAAGATATCTGAGATGACTTTAGCAGATCTCACCAAGGCTATTCAAGAGAGTCTTAGAGACAATCGTGCTCCACAAAACAATCATATGTATCCAAGAAGGGAGCAACAATGGTGCTCAATATGCTATGGACCGCATAGTACAAGTGAATGCCCTACTTTTAGAGTAAAATTCAATGCGAATTGCAATGCCTGTGGAAGGTATGGGCATCAAGCTAAGGATTGCATAGCATTTAAGCGTGTGATGGTCAATAGACCAACCTTAGCATGGACAGACACACCTCGAGTGCCTGCACTGATGCCGACCCCACCTCTTGAACAAACAACATAACACATGGTCCCTAGGGCCCAAAATGTTGTTCAAACAACACCCTTACCACCTCCAATGCTAGGACCGTAACCACCACATCTGAGAATCACTTATGTGAATCAAGTGGGTTGTGAGTCATCTATTGCTTGTTTGGAAGGCTGTGAGGAAGATATGGACCCTAATATTGCCTATGGGATGGATGTGCTTGAAGAAAGTCCACAATACTACATGGAGAACTATTGGGGACAAGTCAAACCTGTCTATCAAGTAGCTGCTCTTGTGACAAGAGGCCAAAATATCAATTACACTGCTAAGAGACCACCTCTTGAATGCTATGAGTGTGGAGGTCCACATCGTGTGGCCGAGTGTCCTATTAGGCTACAAAAGAACGCCACACTAATGCAAACTAATCAAGCGAGCACGTCTACAATGCCGATATTCATGTGTAATCGATGTGGCATAAATCATTTGATTTTCCAATGTCCAAATAATCCAAATGCACCGAAGATCATGCCATTAAACTTGATTGAAGTTACCGAGGAGCCATCACAAAGTACACTTGTGGTACCAGTAAACGTACTCACACGATCGATGCTCCAAAAACAAAATTATATTCTGGAGGAAATGAGACACGGCATCAATTGCCCAATCTCAGAAAAAGAAGAAAACACGAAGGAAGGGATCGCAAAAAGCAGCGAAGTCAGACCACAGTTCAAAGACCAACATAGGGACTGGTGACGATCCCGTATATATGAACGACGCTGAAGAGGATTCCGATTCAGGTGAAACCACGGAGACCAAAATGACCACTAAGATAGAAACCAACAAGGAAGATCTTCATGAGCCACAATGGCCAGGATCCAAGAAGAAGATAGGAACTTATCCAAACCCTACAGAGGAGATTGAGCAAGCCAAGCAATTAAGGAGTTTGGTAGAAGATACCCAAAGGGATCTAGAACCAGCACCTAGGCAGATCCAAATTACAGACACCATGTTCCCTACGCAACAACAACCTCACCAAGTCCATAGACCCTTAGCCATACCTAGTGTCATCCAAGAAAAAAGTGACTTAAAGTCATGGGAAAGTGAGCGTACTCACTTCTTGATGGAAAGAATGTTTACAGAGGGACTACCTGATCCTATCAAAGAAATGGAGATACCATCTTCTCCACGTCAAGGGGCTGAAGTCCAAAAGGTGCCGTTAAACATTGCCAAATTGATGGATTTCATGTCTTCAGAAGTCAGAACCACCATCATGTCCAAACTATATAAAGACCCTGAGCTAGTCTCAGCTCTTCGAGCCTTCCTCAATGGAGAACTAAAGTTTGGGCTACCACAATGATGAGTGCACGTGTGCGTGTACGGAGTGTGTGCAAGAGAAGGGAAGAAGAGAATGGGGAAGGGGATGATCCACAGACAGCCACTGTGTGGGTTAGTGGAGAAGAAAGAGAAGAAATCAACTCTTCCTCTTTCTCTCCCTATATTGAATAGGGGAAAGCAAGTGTATAAGGGTGGTTTCCCACGGCCACTTGGCCTACACCCCAACAACCTCCCACTTGAAGGTCATGGTGGCCAATAGTGGCATTAGTATAGTTAGTCTATATAAAATTGATGAAGCATTGCCGAGGCTTCATCCTACACCCATAAGTTCTATACAATGTGTAAATCGCTCCGAGGCTAGGCTCTTTGTGAGAGCATCTGCGGGGTTGTCATCAGTGTGAACCTTGACAAGCTCGATACGCTTGCCAGCCAATGCATCTCGTATGACATGGTATCTGACCTCTATGTGTTTCGACTTTGAGTGAAACACTGAATTCTTTGCCAAAGCAATGGCACTCTGACTATCACAATGTAGTACTGCAACCTCGTGAATGCCCAAATCTCCCACTAGACGAGCCAACCATATGGCTTCCTTGCTTGCGTCATACGCAAGCAACATATTCTGCCTCAGTGGTAGATGAAGATGTACAATCTTGGAGACACGATCTCCAAGAGATAGCTGCTCCAGCAAACATGAACACATAGCCAGATGTGGATCTTCTACGATCCACGCAACCTGCATAATCTGCATCCGTGTAACCTACAATAGATGCATCACTGTTTTCGAAGCGTAAACACTTGCTAGTTGTACCTTTCAAATATCTAAGGATTTTCTTCACTGCTTCCGAATGCTTCTTGCCAGGGTTTGCCATGTACCTACTAACCACTCCCACTGCATGTGCAATGTCTGGTCTTGTGGCTACCATAGCGTACATCAAACTGCCAACTGCTGAAGAATATGGTACCTTCACCATTTCCTCTTTCTCAGCCATTGTCTTGGGAGAGTCTTCCTTGCTAAGTTTGGAGTATGCTTGCATTGGGGTACTCAATGACTTCCCCCCCTGCATACTAAAACGTTGCAAGACTTTGTGAATGTACTTTTCTTGAGATAATTCAAGAATTCCACGTTGCCTGTCTCTCTTGATGTGCATACCAAGAAAGTGATTGGCATCTCCCAAATCCTTCATGGAAAACTGAGTGTTCAGCATCTTTTTCAATTGATTGATTTCATCAATGGATTTGCCTACGATAAGCATATCATCTACATACAAGATCAAGATGATTAAAGAACCATCGTTCAACCTTTTTGTGTATAAGCAATGATCCTCTTGACTTCTAATGTAACCCTGAGACTGCATGAATTTGTCGAATTTTTGATACCATTGCCTTGAATCTTGATTGAGGCCATAGAGTGCCTTTTTAAGTCTACAAACCAATTCGGTCCTCGCGGATTTTTGGGTTTCACTTACGAAGCCCTCTAGTTGTTTCATGTAGACATCTTCATCTAGATCCCCGTGAAGAAATGCCGTGTTCACATCCATTTGGACAAGTTCCATGTTCTGGATAGCAACCAAGCCAAGCACGGTGCGAAGTGTAGTCATCTTGACTATTGGAGAGAAAATCTCATAAAAATTCACACCTTTTTGCTGCTTGAAACCCTTGGCAACTAGACGAGCCTTGTATCTAGGCTCGGGATCTTCCGCTGTATACTTCTTCTTATATACCCACTTGCAAGGTAAAGCATTTTTGCCTTTTGGTAATTCAACCAAATCCCATGTCTCATTAGCCACAATTGAATTGTATTCTGATTGCATAGCCTGCTCCCACTTAAAGTTATCCACCATTTGTATAGCTTCTTTGTAGCAGGTTGGCTCTCCACTGTCAGTGACCAAAATGTGGTGTATACCCAGCTCAAACCTCTCGGGCGCACGCGATACTCTCTCAGAGTGTCTCAGTGCCTGGCTGTTGGACTCCGCTTTCTCCGGAGCAATAGTAGTGTCTTGCACTTGAGGAGTGGGTGCAACACTACTGAACTGAGTTGGTTCGGAGGCTACATCCTCAAAACGAACACGTATGTACTCAACATCTTTGATGGGCTTCTTGTGCATTTTTGATTCATTGAAAATCACATGTGAGCTACGAATGACTTTGTTTGATTCTGGGTGCCAGAGACGATAGCCCATCTCTTCGTTTGCACCATAGCCAATAAAGATGCATTTGTGTGATCTGGGATCTAACTTCCGACGAAGTTCTTTGGGCACATGTGCATATGCCTCACATCCAAATACACGTAAATGCTCATAGCTTGGCCTTTTGCCAGTAAATAATTCCTCTGGAATTTTGAAATTCAAAGGAGAACTAGGTGACCTGTTGATGATGTGCACTGTTGTCAGAACAGCTTCCCCCCAAAACTCTGGAGTAAGCTTCGCCATAGACATCATAGAGACAACTCGCTCTTGAATCGTACGATTCATTATTTCAGCTATCCCATTTTGTGCAGGTGTGTATGGAGCAGTAAACTGCCGCCGAATGCCTCTTCTATGGCAAAAATCCTTGAACTCTGTGGAGACGTATTCTCCACCATTGTCCGTGCAAAAAGCTTTGAGCTTTGTTCCTGATTGGTTCTCAACCATGGCGAGGAATTTTTGGAATGTCGAAAAGACTTCTTCCTTACGCTTAAGGAGATACACCCACACCTTTCTGGTGGAATCATCTATGAACGTGAGAAAGTAGTTCACTCCCCCTAGAGTTTTATGTGGCATTGGACCACACAAATCACTGTGCACCAAGTCTAGAGGTTTGCCTAGTTTCTTATTGAATGGCGAAGATGTCAATCTAGTCTGTTTGCCATATAGACAATGCTCACACAATGGAAAGTCCGTGTAATCTAACACAGGTAAGTAGCCAAAACGCTGAAGTGTTTTCATTCCCTTTTGGCTAATATACCCTAGCCGGCTATGCCACAACTCAGGAGACGGCAGCTCCGCAACATAGATAGAGTGTTCGTCGACACTCGAAACAAACAAAGAGTCCAGGGATCCGTTTTTATTGCCTTTCATCATGATAAGGTTGTTCTTGCGGATCATCCAAGAACGATGACCAAAAACTGTAGTGTAGC
Organism: Adiantum capillus-veneris; assembly: GCF_014529385.1. Lineage (NCBI taxonomy): Eukaryota > Viridiplantae > Streptophyta > Polypodiopsida > Polypodiales > Pteridaceae > Adiantum > Adiantum capillus-veneris. The sequence continues at coordinate 33,405,211 of NC_140954.1, forward strand.
CAAGATCATCCAATTGCCCTATAGAAAGCAAGCTTTTCGTAAGCTTGGGCACATGTCTGACATTCTGCAGCACAAAAGTAGTGCCATTATGCATCTGAAGTTTCACATCACCAATGCCAATAATGTCAAGCTCATAGGAATCACCAAGCTTGACTATTCCATGCATGGGTGCATAAGAGGAAAACCACTCTCTATGCGGTGTGACATGAAAACTTGCACCAGAATCAAGGATCCAATTCTGTGCATAACCCTCATCCTCTGCAACCAAAGCATCTGGAGTGAGATCTGAAGTGAAAATGAGAACATCGGAGGCATCTGTTGTCACCTCGGCATGAATCTCTATGGGCATAATGAGCATCACTGGAGGAGGAGCGTCTTCTACTGCAGTGGTAGGCATGGGAGACTCAACAATATTGAGCTCCTCAATCTTTACTGTACTTTTGCCTTTGCCAGAATTATCCTTTTGCATGTTTTTCTGATCTCTTAGGAAACTGCGACAATCCTTTTTGTAATGACCCTTCTTGTGGCAATAGTAACACTCGACATTTCTAGTATTGCGGTCTCTACTTTGGTTCCTGTGTCTGCTAGGACTACGAGGATTCCGCTCTCTACTTTTGCTTTTGTATTTGTTCCTGCCATGGCCTCTTGCCTTTGTTGAACTGCCAGCCATATATGCATCTCCATGACTAGCATTATCGAGAGATTTATGACGAATCTCTTCAGTGAGCAACGCATCTGTGACAGCATTGAATTCTAACTTGCCATTCGGAGCCGAATTGCTAATGGCTGTGCAAAAGATATCCCATGAACTGGGTAGAGAGCATAATAAGAAGATAGACTTGGGTTCATCGTCAAACTCCTTAAAGCCCTGAGATGTCAACCGATTGAACAAGGAGTTGAACTCATGTAAATGACTGGAAACTGTGCTACCTTCTTTCATGTTGAGCTTCATAAGATTTTTCATGAGAAACACTTTGTTGGATGCACTTTTGCTCTCCCATGCTGAACATAAGCTATCCCAAAGTTCCTTGGTTGTTTTCTTCCCGATGATAGTGAAGAAGAATGACTCGGCTAGATGTAGACGTATCGTAGCCATGGCTTTTGCATCCAAAATCTCCCATTGAGCTTGTGTATAATCATCATCCTTTGCGCGCTCTTCAACGGTTCTGAGAGGCCTTTGTTTATCAAAACATCTTTCATGCGCTCTTTCCACATGGTGAAGTTGCTGCCATCGAACTTCCGAATGAAATACTCCTCCTTTTCTGAAGAAGAAGCCATCGCTGATAAGAGGGTTTGAGAGGTGCCAAACTATGGCGAGACGCTGTAGAAATTTGGGCAGAGTAACCTTTGTATCGGGAGTAAAATCCCAACCGAAATAGACTCAAAAGTTCCAACTATGGAAGTCATGACTCGCGGGAAGTAAATCCGACAGAGTTTCCTTTGTATGAGGAGTCAAAACTCAACTCAAAATGCATATAAATGTGTCGACTGCACTAACTGGGCATCTGCTGCACAAAACAACTGCTATGTGAGTGCCAACTCAACGTCAAAAGCATAAATAACCGTCCAGATACATATCCTATGGCGAGGGTACCGAAAAGGGGAACTCCAGCTACCTGTATCACCGAAAGTGTCTCAACATTTGAGCACACCCCAGCTCAAAGAAAACCTCACGCTATCGACCCTCCAAAGGTTAATGCAGACACAAATGGACTAGCCACAGTCTCAGAAAGGGCTCTTCCGGTCCGAGTCTCAGAAACGGCCGGAAAAAACTGCCAAAATAGCCAAAAATGGCTCCACACATAGTACAGTGGGCAGTGTCCGCAACTCAACATACATGAGTAAAACCGCTCTCAAACAGGCGCCAAGAACTGTTGCATGCAGTGAAAGTGATCCCTGCGGGGATATCTGCTCTCAAAAGAGCTCAGTAGCACTAGGTGTGCTCACAACAAAATGCATCTGTCAACGCATGTGTCCGCAGAGAATCTGCTGTCAAAATGACTGCCAAATCGCCTGTGAAAGCGCTGTGTCTAGTAACCTAGAGAATCTATGAGTGAATGGGCTAAAAAACCCCCCTGTACCCTGTAACCTGCGTGTCGGTGTCGCTATGTGCCGATTTCTGCCGCCGGGCAGAAATATGCTAGTCGAATAGCCACCAAAGGTGTCATATCCCTAAACTGTGTCGTACAGGGCGATCGGTGCCGATACCGGGTGTCACTCCTCTATGATAGAGGTACCTCACCCGCGCATGTCGCAAGCACGGTCATCGATCGCGAGAACACGCTCGTGTGGGAAAACGCCCGGTGTCTGAGTCGGATGTCAAAGATCCGCCGCAATGAGTAAGTAATGCCGAGCCGATGTGCTAGAAATGGTGTCATAAAATGATGCCAATAGCCGGTGCTCGAAGCCGTGGTGGAGAAATGCTAGGAAATTGTCAAATCAGTGTCGAAAATTGATGCCGATGTTGCCTCCTGCCGCCGGGCGAGAGTCTCTGGTGTTGAGAAACGCTGAGGAAATGGGCCGACGTTGGTGCCGTCCGGGCTTAGTCGCCGCCTGTAGCTGAACACAATGTGTCCACTCTATCTCAAGATTTCTCTCTCTCTTTTTGATTCTTACGAGCTACGTAGCTCTGCTGAACCCTAGGTCCAAGCCGGGCCAAGGCTGTAATCGGGAAATGATCGGGTTGTCGAGGGCCTTGGGCGGGAATAGCCCCTTGCACACAAAGAAGTATGGCTCAAAAAAAAAAAAAAATCGATTTTCTTATTGCTTTTTTTGTTTTTACTGCTTGTGACAGCGCTGACGAGACACACAGTGAGTGTGTGTGTGTTGCACTGCTCACGGCATTGAGGAAATTGGACATATGGTACTCGGCTGCACCTCCACCTTGCCCTTGTATGCTGGACCTGCTGCGGATCTCATGATCCTGCTCGATTGCCTTCGATGCCAAAATGCCCCAATGTCTGCACGATTGCACTCGGTTGCAGTTGCACCCAATTCCGCTTCAATGGCTCTGTTCGCTTAGCGCTCTGCTACAACTCTACTGCATGCTCTCAAGCTTGGTGCCGGGCTTTTGCTGCTCACGGCAGTCGAGGATTCTGCTACTCGGCTTGCCTTCCAAGGCTTTGTTTTTCCTCTCGATTGCCTTCGACTCCAAGCTCTCTCAATTTCCAAGCTTCTTTGTCTGCCTACTGCCTGATGTTGTCGATTTCTCTGCACTCAACTGAGGGTACTCACTGTCGATTTCTTGCTCCTCGAGTCTACTGCAGCTTGGCCGACCCCTTTCAACCTTGTTGTGGCTCCCCAATTGCAACTGCAATCCCGCAATTGCCTACTGTTCAGCTTCGCGTCTTGCCCGATTTGTCTTCCTTCAATAGCTCTCTACACACAGTGTGTGTGTGTGTGTTTTGCCTGCCAATGGCTTCAATTTCTTGAAAGAACCGGCTCCTACATAACTTGCTATGCTGGCCCTGCCCGATGCTTCCCCCTTGAATGCTCTGGCTGTCAAGGCTTCAAGCCTTTGAATGCTTCATGAGTAGACCTCCGAGCTACCTCAATTCACTTGCTGAATGCCCTTCAAGCCTTCGATTTGAGCTACTGTTCGGCTTTTGTTTTGCGCACGGCTTATGATAGCCTGATTATACCAAGCTGAATTCGATGCAATGCTTTGCACCTCAAGCAATGCTTGGGTGCTCGAATTCCCTCAGATCCCCTTCTCTTGCTGAGTCCTACTGCTTTGCTCCCGAGCTTCCAAAGCTTGCAATTCTTGCTCACAATTGTTGCCAATCCGATCCAATCCGATGCGGTGTTGTGACGCGTCGAGCTCCATTGCTGTCACCTTGCTCAAGCTGCCATAGCCAAGCTTCGTGCTTTCGAGTCGATCGTCAGAGAGCGGTTGCACGGGTGGTTCTCCGCCGTAGCTTTGATACCAATTGATGAGTGCGCGTGTGCGTGTACAGAGTGTGTGCAAGAGAAGGGAAGAAGAGAATGGGGAAGGGGATGATCCACAGACAGCCACTGTGTGGGTTAGTGGAGAAGAAAGAGAAGAAATCAACTCTTCCTCTTTCTCTCCCTATATTGAATAGGGGAAAGCAAGTGTATAAGGGTGGTTTCCCACGGCCACCTGGCCTACACCTCAACACACAATTTGCACAGATGGATGGAGTTGGGGAGATGCCAATAGAGGAGGAACACTTAGATCCACAACCCAACCTAGATGAGAACCTTGTGATAGAAATACATGTTAACAAGTTGGGACAATGCTTTGAGGGTGATGAATCCAATGCGACCATACCAATCACTACTAAGGGCTTAATTGTGAAGGGAATCTTTGATGGTGGCGCTGGGGTTAGCATTGTGACTAAAAATTTCTGGGAAACTATGGAAAGACCTCACCTTGCGACCACAACCATAGTAGTAAAGATGGCCAATGGGTCTATTGTTAAACCTATTGGGATGCTAGAAGATCTCAAGATCAAGGTCTTTGGACATAAAATAAGAGTTACATTCATTGTTATGGATTTCTCCAAACACACTATGGCATCGAAGATGATCTTAGGACGTCCTTTCATGAGGGAAGTAAAAATGGTGCATGACTGGTCTAAAAACCATGTCTACTTGCAGTTCCCAGATTTTGTCATTCGAGTGGACAAAATCTTGTAACTGGTCGAGCACATCCTCTAGGAAACAGGTTTATAATTGATCATAGATCTAACACCACAGTTCATTCAGCCCCATTGCAGTATTGTTACACATGTAAAGCGGACACTGATGTTGGGGAAGATTCTCCTTATATGAATGTACTACATGGGATGACTGAGTCGGACAATGTGGATTGGGTCCACCTAGCAGCAACCATATACACTTGGGGAAATAGGGGGACGACCTGGGTAACACCTGAGGAGGATGAAATGCACCCTTAAATATGCTACAAGCAATGCATATAGCTTTTGACAAGATTCATCCTAATATAACGAAGAAAACATACAAGTGGGTCCCTAAAGCTTCTTTAGCGACCATCGCTAGTGCTAAAAAATAGAAGCCTTGTAAGAAACGTCCCACTCGCCCCAAGAAATGTAAGAAAACATGGCGTTGGATTCCTAAACGACTATTGGAAGCCCAAGGCTACTATGAAGGAAATGATTAAATTCTGGTGCCAAAACGCAGAGTGTGCTCTTACTTGTCACCGGGCCCATGTGAGCTCAATCCTGTAGCTCCAAAACGAATTGATGATCGTGGAAAGAAAAAAATCACAGAATGCTACACACCCGCTCCAGAGCTAGTTTGTGTACCGAAAAAGAACAATTTGTTCCACCTAGCTTAGGAAGGGGGGAGTCCTATGAAGCTTCTAGCTCCTCATGTAATGCATCCATAAAGGTAAAAGCTTCTCCACAGCCTCCACCTACAATAGTGGACCTCCATGAAGCTATAGAGGAATCCATACCTCCCAGTGTTCAAGAATCACCTGATGAACCACTTCAAGTTCGATCCTGGGAGAGTACCTTACCACCCTTGCAACTCGACAAGGCACCTAAGGTAATAGAAAACTAATGGAAAAAATCCTTACTTATTACCAACTGGAACAATTGGTTTCAAAGGGTGACGAGCACATTTCAAACGGTATGATCTACCCAAGGAAGGGGGGAGTGTTTGCCGGCATCCATCATTCACTTGCTTCCCTCTCAACCTTCCTCCCAGACCTCTCAATCTCCCAATCTTAGGGAATGCATATATAAAGCCTTATACTCACAAAAAACAAAAATAATAAAGAGCAATTAGCAAACGAGTATGCACAATAAAAGTCAAAACATTGACCCAGACCTACACATTCACATCCAGTACACTGAAACAGAAACCTATGTCATCAAACACCTTTGATCCTCATCACTTGAGTGATGGAGGGTTGGTAGGATTAGTACGATAGGAGTGTTTCTATTTTAGAGTTGAGTGATTACCAAAGTTCTTTTTTCCCACTGATGTGCCTCCTAGAGGTATTCTTTGTGTTTCCTAGTGTGTACAGGAACATGTTGCTGTTGTTAGGATTTGGACCTTCATGGAATCTTTCTCTTGTTCACACTTCAAATCAAGCGAGACCATCAACACAAATAGGTGTTCCTTGTCCATTAGCATTGCCCCTTATCTTTTTGCATCCATGTTTGTCTGCTTTAATTGTGATTGGTAGCATAATATTCAGTGCATTTGCTTACGATCAAACATTAAATTCAATGTGATTTTTTGTCATAATCACTTGTTTAGGTTTAAAAATCAAGCATTTCGATTAAGCTAGTTTGACCAAGCTAGGTGTTAGAGATCTTCTCTTAATACCATGGGGAATGCCTTCCTAATAATTAATGGTTACTTAGGTTCTTAATCCAATTTAGGCAGCATTGTGAGAAATGTACTAGGGCTTTCTAGTGGGCTTAGTCCCTATTGACCTTTAGCTTAAGTATTATAAAGGGAGTCTACTAGTGTGATGAGCCTGGGGAGGGTAACAATGTTATATGAACCCCCAAAGTTACAAAATTAAAATGCTGAAAAAGAACAAACAAAAAATCAAAGTGCCACAATGTAAAATCTTAAGCTGGAAGAGAAACCTCAACTTGATTGGGTACTTCACTCACATGTATCGCCTATGGTACTAGAGCCCTAGAGGTTCCCAGTGTGGGCGCCCATCATTGGGGTAGGCATGGTAGCCGTGGTGTCATCAAGGGAAAGATGAGCTAGACTTGGAAAGGTAAAGCTATCACTTGTGGGCTCAAATTGCATTGAGACCCCTGGAGAAACAACATATGGAGGATCCATCGAACTTACCGAGGGAGTCTCCATTTGCGATAAGGTCGGTTGTTTAGCCTTTCCTGTATCCAAGAATCTCATGAGACCCGTTGAAGGCATGTTGATCCCCTTGTTCTGTCTCTCTAACTCAATGACCCTATGGATGACCTCACAAACTCTTTGTTGTTGATCCTCCACACTAGTAGCACCCATTGTGGATTGTAAGACATCTAACCAACCCACGTGATAGGTGTGACCTGTGTATAGATCGGTTAGAGTTTCTGTTTGTACTTCGTACTCCCAGTTCTCATTTAAGAACGCTCCATCAAGATTGAGGTGCTAGGGGTGTCCTTTGAGCTAGATGCAATGTTGCTTTCTAGGGGTTGGCCCTTAGCGGTTGCTTTGTTAGGAGCACTCGATTGCTCTCTTAGCAAGGATATTGACATAGCGGCTTTCGCTTTTAACTCTCTTCGTTGCTCCGCCTTGCGTAAGCTCTCGGCTTCCTTTTCCCTAGCCACAATGATATATCGCTCAACCTCTTACACTTCGGAAAGGTTTCTACCATCAGGTAATATAACCTCGGAGGGGAATAGCTCTGAAGAGTCAGGAGGTGCAGTGAATGAAGTATTCACGTGCACATTCTCTAAGGGTATAGGGTCTACGTTGGTCATGAATGGAGAATTTACTTCCCCACCCCCCTCATTTACCTCACTAGCTCCATGTTCAGAGCGAGTTGCTCTACTAAAGGTTTCCTTCAAGCGGCTAAGCACACTCGGCACGGACCGCGGGCCCATGGCATGCATGTCTTGGTTTGAGCTATCGGGATTAGGCATTGGGAAACCCTCCATGACAGTCGTAGTCAGAGGAAGAGTCACTAGCCGCTATGTTCGGGTCTTGGTTTGTACTACCTTGGGTCCCCGCCGAGGGCCCGGAACCTAATGTGGGTGGATATTGAGAACTCGCGTAAGTCGAAATTCTCTCTAGTTGCTCCGTCTCTAGCACACGACCAGAGCGCAAATGCATGTGCCTTTGGCACCCTACAAGCGTCGACGAATAACCTCGCAGGTTAATCGCTTACTTTTTTAGGCGTCCGTTTTCACTTTTTTTTTTTTAATAATGTTTTTTAATGGTCGGTTCTCTCTCTCTCTCTCTCTCTCTCACGCATACACACACACACACACACACACACACAAGGAGATGAAGAAGAAAAAGATGGAGATGGAGCAAGAGCACTCTTCAATTGCACAAATGAGAGAATTAGTGAATTTTAGGTTTAGTTGACTTTTATATGAGCTCGCCCCCTTCACACTTGGGCGCCCATGCTTAGCCAACTAATCCCTTGAATGTTCCAGCTAGAGCGCCTCTCATCGGCGATCACTGTTACCCTTTTCCTATTGGACCGACAAGCCTGGCACCTGACTCTACCAAGTAAATAATACAATGTCTGTCGTAGGTGATAGGGTGTCCGTGAGCCGTGAGGGTTAACAAATGACAAGCTAATCAATCTATGCGTACTCACCAATAGATGTGGGTCTACACACACAGATATGCGCACATGCACGCACCCACCATCTCTCTCTGTCTCTCTCTCTCTCTCTCTCTCTCTCTCTCTCTCTCTCTCCCAAGTAGTAGAGAGAGAGAGAGAGAGAGAGAGAGAGAGAGAGAGAGAGAGAGAGAGAGAGAGAGATCAATGAGTTTGAAATGAAATGAAATGTTATATTAAATGCCTTCAAAAGGCCAAAACAAACTATAAGACCAAACTGATACAATCCTAGTGGATCCAATACAATGTCTGGGTACAAAATAAAATGAAGTAAAATAAAATTTGAAATAAACATCAATGTCTAAGGATGTCCGACATCGAGCGTTGATGATGTACTGCATCGATTGTCGAAGAGCATAATCAATGTCTGGCTCTAAAAATAGTCATACTAGAAATTTCCCATGTCATGCTATAACAGTCATGATCCCCTAATAGAGCCTGCATCAATGTCGTGGTGACCCTCGTAGACGTGGGCGTCTAGCTCGCCCAAGCTCAGTGGCTCTATAAATCAATAGACCTCTGTATAGGTAGACTTTGAGATCTGTTGCAAAGCTTTCTCATCTAACTGCCAAGTCTCTGTTCTGAAGAAGCTCGGGGGATTCACCATGGAAAACTTATCGCACCACGTTAGTGCAAGGGAGGGATTTTTTTTACAAGTTACATAAGCATATAAGTTAGGCGTATGCCCCCAATAATTTATCACCCAAGATTAAAAATAAGGGAGGGGGTATCATATTATTGGGGGGGGGGGGGAGGCGGGGGGGGGGGGGGGACGTGACCTGGGTGGATTACTTAAAATGATTGGTCACCGGTGTGCACTAGAACTCGGATGAATTTTGGGAAAGTTTTTGCATCAAGCCGGTCATAGATAAGGGCTGATTTGGAGCAGGTCAAGGGTTGATTTACACCAGCTTTGAATGGGCTAGAATTGGACGAGTAGCCAGAGTGCAGGCTGATCGGACACATGGTTTGAAATTCAAAGTAGGACACATTGAGGGTACATCTAGTTATCAACAGAAGCGGTTCCTTAGTACGTTGCCAATCACTATGCTACACACTCTTTGACTAGTTTTACTCAATTAGATCATGTGAGACCTAAATTTTATATGTAAGATAGGGGTGTGATTGTTTTCTTCAGTGATTATCATATAAGCGTAGAAAGGGGGGTCATATTCCCTAATATAAGTCGTATATAGGGGTTTTACAAAGTTGTCCGCTTGTCGCAACTCTAAACAGTGGTCCAAACCCCTCTCTGAATAGATTGTGAAAACGGTCTCGTATCTCGACATATGTGATGTAACTATGGCTCTAGCTCTATATGACATAATTGGTAAATCTTGGCCTTTGTTGGTACTCTCCTAATTCTACTAATTTCAATATGTAGTTAATACAATGATGTGTGCATCTGACCAATACTACATCGTATCCCATGGGATAAATGAGTGTCCATATAGGTAGGTCTAATTACATATCCATCTTTGTGCCAAGCTCTCGTGTTGACTTTGTCCATGTCCTCTTGGTGTCTAGCTCGATCAAATCCTATCTGATGAGGCATGTAATCTCGGTCCATGTGTAATGGAAATGGCCTATGAACTTTGAGAATAGCAGAATCAAGAGAATTAGAGTGGGCATTTTTTGTGAGATTACTTTGAGAACATAGAGAGTGAACTTAATTGATAACATTCTCTCTCTCTCTCTCTCTCTCTCTCTCTCCACCATCTATGCAGGAAAGGTTAGGCATGCTTTTATGTCAATATGGTAATAGGAAGGTCTAAGAGCCGTATATTACCACCTATTTTGGAATGGCTAAGAGCCATTTGTTTGTAATCCATCAGTGATTTCTTTCAAGCTCGAACAATTATATTCAGTGGAGTACCCATCGCTTATAATGGACATGCAAGTGTCCTACCATTAGCAATTTTTGTGCATGATTGTAGCACTACACATCTTAAATGTGAGGATCAAGTAGAGTTTTTGAATGTCTTAAACTCGTAAGGGCTTATCTCTACCAAGGTATATAAATACAGCCATCATTTTAGACAACACGACTGTTCACAAAAACCCAAGATTATTGATTTTTTAGGTTTGGAAAAGACCTACTGGTGAATACAATTCCACCTTCAATGGATTTCCTATTTCATCTATAGCACTAAGAGTGTCTATATGCGTATAGTTTGGGGGTAAGACCTAGCTTGTGATTACTGAATCCCTTATTAAGTGTGTGTGTGATGGTCAATTCTTGGAATCTTCACACTTGCACTTACAAGGAAAGAAGTCCATAAGCTGCCAAGGGCTCGTGGATAATTTCAACTTTCAAAGTTGAATTTAGATATTGTTGGCTACTAGTTTAGTAGTTTCCATACAAAAATCTAACCAAGGGTTTGACAATATCGATTTTTACCGAGGGGTTTGGATTGCAACGACAACACCCAAGGTTACATGTGCAATATTACTCGCATTTTACTAATTTTCAAATTAGTGCTCCCAGGCCTTTGCTGGCGGGAAATTTGGGCATGTGCCTTTCACTACGGATAAGTGAACACTATGTTCAACCTCTAGGTACGCGACTGATTTGGTTTGTTTCTTTTTGTTTGTTTTCCATGTAGGATGCATAAACTATGTTGTCATCCATTCTTTCTCTTAACAAAAATGACAAGGTCATGTAAGAGCCAAGAAATTTGGGTTGTAGTGTCCAAAATAAGTTTTTTGCATTACGCAGTTACGAACCCACTTGTAGGGTTTGATTTGGCATATGTTGTCACATGGGATACGACAAGGTCTAGGAACTCAAGGAGTTCGATTTAGCCAATGTGAAGCATGGATAATGGGGGTCTCTCTCGTGCACATTGCATGTGTGTTTACAGTTACCTCCATACCCAAGTACATCTTGTACTTGCAGGATGTTCTTTTTTTAGACACTCTTACCTGAGACATATTCCACATGTGGAGAATATGAGTCTTTGGGAGTGACACTAGCGCCACTATTCCAATTATGTATCGCGACAAAGTCCCTAGGTGCTGGCAAAACCGTTTATAAGACCGTTTTGAGCACTTCATATCAGGAACAATTTCAATGACCAGGAGTTTTCGGGTTTTTAGAACGACTTGTTAAGGTTACTAGTGTTACTAAACAACATTAACGGATGGTTGTTTAGGCATATAGCAAGGCTATGTGTTGTTAATGAAAAACGTTCATTGTTTGTACCTAGAAGTGACTTATGATTCACCTTGTACTATGGTTCAAACGTTTTAGCAAGGCTTGCAAATGATTGCAGTAGAAAGTATTTTGTTTCTTTTCAGAACTATTTACACTCCTTTTTCATGTGTCATAAAAGCATCACATTCTCCATAAGTATTGGCAAGTATGATCATGGATATACAGGTTCAGATCTGCTGTTGCTAAATGCATGCACACTAGGTGTTATGGGCCCTAGTGTTTAGCAGAGGCTCATTTGGAGCGGCATGTGTATTCATAACATTGTTGCTTATGAAGCATTTTGCACTCTATGTGTAGTATCTCTATGAGATTATGTTTGGATCTACCAACAATCACCAATAGAGGTCATGGCTTGGTTTGGGTGCTTGTGGATTTTTCAAATTAACTAAGATGGTTATTCAAGAACATATTGTGATTTTTGTTTATCGGTCCTTTGGTAGACTGTCTGTAAACCATGGGGAATCCCACATTTCTCACTACTATTAGTATCTAAGGGGATAGGCATGTTACAAAGGTTATGCTACTGTCAGTATCCAAGGGGATAGGAAGATTAGGCAGATTACAAAGTGTAATCTTGTGCTAAAGGATATGCAAAGCGCGTATGTCAGCACCAAGCAATCCAATTAGTATGCATTTATTGCTCTAGTTGGAATTTGCCTACTGTCAAATAAAGCAAGTTTGCGACTAGGTTTAGTCTCTTCAAGTATAATTTAGGTTCTCAACCTTGACCACTAGTTATGGTGAGGTTGTTTACTGATACGAGAAAATAACAAGTCAAGGACTTAAACTTGGTTGATGAGTTATGCCAACAAGTTACTTTCATCGAAAGTGAGAAGAGGTACTCTTTAGGGTACATCTTAGTGGTGATAACTTGTTTAGCATACTCATGTGCGTTCTAAATGGAGTCTACACACTATGTTGGATCGGAGCCGATAACACATGATGGTTGTAAATGGACAACAATGTGAAAAACCAAGATGTTACTCTTAGTTTCATTGAACCTCCTACATTGAATCTCCTACTGAACCGTGTTCCGTTCAAGCAAACAGTTGGATCCATGAAGGATGCCACTGTGGAAAACATTAGTGTATCACCACTCTTGTTTTCGAGGACGAAAATGCTTCTCCAAAGGGAGGAGTAATGTCATGCCAAGGGTAGGACCGGGCAGAGCCAAGGGCCAGGACGGACATGCAGCCAAGGGGGTCTCTATGCTTAGCAGGCCAAGGGCCTATATAGAGCATGGTTGGGTAGAGATTAGCATGTTCTAGTCCCTTCTATCTCACACTAGTGTGGAGTTTGTGGGGATGGAAATAGGGCTTTTTCGGGGGTAGATCACTACAACGGGTGTGAGTGCCTCATGCATGCATGTGCGAAATAGGAATGGGAAGAGAAGAGACGACATGAGAGTGTGGGTGGAGCAACCTCTCGAAAGAAGGGAGAGAGAGTATGCTCCTTATTCTATGTATATGTACAATGAATAAGTGGAACAGAGCTCAAAAAGAGTGGGTGGTTGGACATAGTGTCCAAATCGTGGTAAGGCATGAAAGAGTGGGTGTTCGCAGATGCACGTGTGCAGGGTGCAATGCGAGAAAGGTAAGAGGAGAGAAGAGTGCATCATGTGTGGGTGGAGCAAACCTCCAAGAAGTAGAGGAGCCCCTAATTCTTTGGTATACGAAGAATAAGGTTAATATATGTACACACAGTGGGCGGCCAGACATTGGATGTCCAGCCACCCACCACAGGCAAAGGCACAGTGCCTTTACCCCAACAACCTCCCACTTAAAGGCGATGTGCCGATAAGTGAGTGTTACTAGCTAAACTACTGGTATATACAAGGAAATAAGGTGAGATACTCTCTCAACCTACATCCACTGGCTCGCTCAATCGATCTACATGCAGTCGTATCAACTCTAGTGATAGGCGAGCGTGCACATCTATGCTAGAGCTTGCATGTAAATCCCGCAAACAACTCTATATGGTCTGCAAAGCTCCAGAATGCATCATTCTAGTGTCTAACATCATCTACATTTTGCGATACTATAATGACTGCTTATGTGCGTAGGGCACACAAGATGACTTTTCGCTCGACGATGGAAAGCATGGTGGTCGCAAAGATAGCAACAGCTACAACTATTACAACAGAAAACACTTAATACGCATCCATATTTTTTGA
>NC_140954.1:34021411-34226411 GCF_014529385.1 Adiantum capillus-veneris
TTGACCATTCTTACACCTCTCTTATACACCCACCATTCTTGCACACATGGCATGCACCTATTTGTCAAAATGTTAATCACCTCCATAACTCATGGAAAATAAAGAGGCCCTCCTAGATCTCATCCTCTTCCTAATGCTTGCGCAAGGAATCTGGCCTCTCTGTCATGGCCCGCAAGTAGGACATGCATTGTGCCCCGATGTGGACAACCCTGCATACATATCATATGGTTATAGAGATGAGTGAACTAAAGTGAACTAAAGGGAGAGAGGGAAATATAGAGAGAGAGATAGAGAAAAGGGGGTTACCATAAATCTCTCTAAGCCTAGGATAGTCGTGCATAGTCCACATGAGGATTCCCCTCACAATGGCCTCTCTTCCCCCTTTGCAAGTGAGACATCGACAACAGGAATGCCTTTCCATAACTCCTCCAACTCCTCAATGAGGGGCTCGAGGTAGATGCCAATATTTGACACTTTGTACTTCCCTGGCACAAGCAAGGAAAGAAGTATATTGCCCTTCTTGGTTGACTCCCATGGTGGAATATTGTAGTTGACGATCATCAAAGGCCAAGTGCTCCATGAAGTACACTTAGTACCGATTCCCGAAGGGGTTGACACCATCCCTTACTAACTCACCACCTCACGTACTCTCTCTCTCACTCTCCTTATCCCATGGTGGGAACCCGCCATTAGGACCCATACTCTCTCTCTCTCTCTCTCTCTCTCTCTCTCTCTCTCTCTCTCTCTCTCTCTCTCTCTCTCATATACCCCCCCCTTTTTGTTTCCTTGACTAAGCTTCCTCCCCCCCCCCGTTTTGCGCCCTCTGTCGATCCGCATGTGCCCACGCCTCATCGCTCCCGGACCCAGCCCATATAGGCGCCGCTTGAAGCATCATCACCCACCCCTATCCTCTCACCCCCTCACCTCCACACCCACCCCCTCTCTCACTCGTGTTCGCGCACACCCCCACAGCCCGCAGGCGGCCGCTCCATGCTCTCTCTCTCTCTATCCCCTCAGCCCGCGCAGGCGCCGTACCCGAATACCCACACACCACACACACACACGTACAAAGATACACACACACCCCCACCCTCGCCACCATGCACTCTCTCTCTCTCTCTCTCTCTCTCTCACTCTCACTCCATCTCCCCCCCTTCCCCGCCTCTGCGTCGCCCACAAAACCACCGGAAAAAATATAAATAAATAAATAAATATATATATATATATAAATATAAACCCACTCCGTTCCCACGCACACATGCGCACACACATATACATATACACGCACACACAAGATTACACATATGCGCACACCCCTACGTACACACACACACGCACGCATAAACGCACACAAAGAAATACAAAAAGGAAACGAGGAATTCTACGACTACGACGGCAACAACAAAGGAGGACAACCCGAACCATGTGACACCGACAACAAAAAGAACAAAGGTGCCGAAGGCATGCCCCGACTGACCATTAAAAGATGTACACGATACACCGACGGACCGGCAAGCCACCATTCGCTGGCATCACACAACCACGACACCATTTTCAGTAAATCGTAGGTTATCATCATCATTTTTTCAGTTTTCACCCAAGCCTTGTAAAATTCCCAATTTGTAAATTCCCTCTCTCTAGGTGATGGTCACAAAGGCCCACCTAGAGGTTTTCATTTTTAATAACTCCCAAGACAAAGCAAAGGTCAACCACACCGGGCCCACCGCCTTGCTTTGTCTCCCCGATTAGCTTACCCTAATCAAATCGGGATTACCCTAATCCAAGTAGCCAACACCTATGAAAGGGCACTAAGAGGTCACTATCGGCTGGGGCAGTTTATGAGAGGTCAACACTTGGTAGAGTTTTAGTGAGAGGAATTGACACTATTGGCATTACGAGGAGGGGACTTGAGTGATGGTTTGTTTTGGGAATTGCACCATGTGAAGGGAGCTACGTCCACCTCTCGACTCCAATGGTCGATGCGCACACACATATACATCCTTGGTAGCGAGTTTCAATATCATTGAGTCGTCTTTAGAGAATGCACCAAGTAGATTCACCATCTGTTCTCCCTATCTCTCTATCACCACGGTGTGTCACCTTGTCGGAAGCAAGGTCTTTATAAATACTGCAAGAAATAATTTTCCCTCACACACCCGAGGGTTTTCATGAATTGTGAATGCTCTCTCTCTCTTTCTCTGTGTGTGTGTGTGTGTGTATGTGTGTGTGCGTGTGTAAGTTTGCGGTGTTCACATCACCGTGGTTTGCGTCCTAGCCGCTCAAAGCTAGGTGGTTCCCCCTGTTCGCTTTACCGTGATCGGCTCGAGGCGTGCCATCGGCTCTCGGCATTTTAGAGGCCGTCGGGGTCCGTGTCTCGCTTTGCTCTCGTCAACATATTTAGAATTTGCCACTCAAGATGAAATACTAACCTTTTGAGTAATTACTTCACTATAACAAGTTTGTATGGTAAAATTCTAGCCTTTGAGGAGCTATGAAAGAAAAGAAAAACATTAGTTAAACTTTCGGTAAAAAATTTAAAACTTATAAAAAAGTAGATATACGAAAGTATGGAGGAGAGTCGGGAAATTGTGTCTCCAAAATCTATATGAAACGAAAGTCGTACCTTGTCCCGTAGTCCAATTCCTATTAATAGTGATAGCGTTCAAGGACAAGAAAGATAACCTGAATTTCTTTATGATAACTTGGCGTTCGCAACATTAGTCATTTTGTTATTAGTGACCGAATAGTTAAAAGTCCGTAAATATGTGTATTTTGAGCTAACCTAGTTCAATGTGTATCCTACTAACTTGTTACAAATCCTTCTTTTGAACAAAGGATTTTAATGTGAGTTAGAAAAGAAAACCTCATTGGTTTTGACTCATCATCATCATGCTCTTTGTATCTATGCTTTGTCTTCCATTTAAGTCTAGTTAAAACAACCTTGCCATAACCTTGCCATAGCCATGTTCGCAATCAACATGTTCCAAGAGACACCATTTTGGATAGGAAGAGCATCAATAACTCCATGTGCTTTGAGAACCTACCACATCAATGTGAATGTCTTATGTGCATAAGGTCGTACGCCTTCTCTAAGTATTCAAGGTTTAACCATAGGTGATTTCATTTGTAGAGAGGCCTTCCCTTTGCATGAGGCTAAAAGATCTAAGACTCGAGAGCTACCAAACTGTGTTGATTGAAGCATGTATATTAAAACACTACAAGAGATCACTAAAATTCCGGCGCCAAATTATCGACGTCAATGGTGGGCGTCGGTATATGTGTAGGTAAGTATGGAGGGAGATGAAGTTTTTTAAAAATTAAAATTTTAAATTTTCGACGTGTGTTCCGATGGATTTTTCGACGCCTATTCTGATGCACCTTCCGACACCTGTACAAATGCTTATTTTGACGTCTCTACCGATACCTGTTCCGTCGGACCCTACAAAAAACAATCCATAGGATTTCTCTGCGCATTTCTCTTCATCTTGCGCCTTTTCTCTTGCTGTCTTCCTCCTCATCTCTTACAGATCTGGTGCGAAACAAGTTGTCGGAGGTGCTAATCTTGCTCGTGGACTAATCCATTGCACTAGTGTGAGATTGTTTTCAAGTTCACTAGTAGATTTAGGGTTTAGGGTTTAACATGGTGTGTGTGTGTGTGTGTTTTTTTTTTTTCTTTTGCAGGTTTGAGGACGTTTATAACACCTTTTCTTGCTCAAATAGGCTACATGTGAGTGCTTGAACTTTCAATGCATATTAAATTTATTTAAATTAATTTGTATATTGATAAAAGAAAATTTCATGGTTTAAAACTTTCAATGCTTTAGAAGAAATTATGGTTTGTGTTGTGAAATTTTGTTTTGAATTATGAAAAATCTTGTTTTGAAGAAATATTCTTTTTGAATTATGTCGTTTTTGAAAATATGCGACTGATGAGGTTTAGGTTTTAGATTTCGGTTAGGTTTAGTTTAGGTTATATGTTAGGCTAGGGTATATATAGGTTATATGTTAAGTTATAAGTTAGGTTATACGTTAAGTTACGTTAGGTTAGGGTAGCTTATAGGACGTTCATTATGTTAGGTTAGCTTATAAGTTAGGTTCTAGGTTATGTTTAAAATAAAGTTTAAATTAAGTTATAAGTTAGGTTATAGGTTATAGGATAGGTTAACTAGATTATACGGTCAATTTTGGGCAACAAGTTAGGTTATAGGTTAGGTTATGTTAAGTTATAGGTTGTACGTAAAAAGTTAGGTTAGGTTAGATGTTAAGCTAGCCCATGTTTAAGTTATAGATGGACGTTGTGCATGTTTGGACAATTAGAACTTATGTTAATCTAAACACTTATCGACGAAACGTCTAAACACGATTAGCATCTACCAGCGTCTAAATCATAACCCTCTAACAACAGACTGAAATGGTCAAGCGCTACACTAATTGGATTTGGAGTGACCAAATCAAAAGTTGCCAAATTGCCAAACCTAAGCGGATTTACATAGCTTACACTAACGCTCCAAATATACTAATGTATTAGCGGCCAAAACAAAAGTCTCTAATCTAAAGCCGATAATCCTTAGTAGCTATCCCTAAGTAGACTAAATGGCCTAACGATACCCTAATATGTTCTGGAGCGCGTTACCTTAGCGGCTTTACATAGTGTACCCTAACCGTCCAAACACGGTGCGCCATCTATTAGTGGCCAAACCGAAATCCATAGAACCCTAAGCGGCTAGCCCTAAGCAAATTGAAATGGAAAAATGCTACACTAATCCAATTTGGAGCGACAAACCTAGGTAGCTTTACATAGCACACCCTAATACTCCAAAATATGGCCATCTATTAGCAGCTAAACCAACACTAATCATAAGGCACTAACCCTAGGTGGCTAGCCCTAAGAGGATTGAAATGGCTAATTGCTATCCTAATCCAATTTGGAGAAGCCTAACATAAGGGCTTTACACACCATACCATAAGTTCTAACTGTCCGAACACAACGTCCATCTATTAGCGGCCAAACGAAGATGACTTGTGTACTTCTAAGAACGCAAACGGACTTCAGTTATATTAGGTTATAGGTTAGGTTATGTTATGTTAGGTTAGGTTTAGGTTATAGGTTAGGTTAGAACTAGCGAATAGTAGAAAAAATGCAAACGGAATTCGAAGATGACTCGTGTACTTCAAAAAACGCAAACGGACTTCGGTTAGGTTAGCCTATACGTTAGGTTTAGGTTATAGATTATGTTAGGTTAGGTTAAGTTAGGTTTAGGTTACATATTAGGTGAGATTATATGATAGGTTAGAGCTGGCGGCAAATGAATAGTAGAAAAAACGCAAACGGACTTCGAAGATAGCTCGTGTACTTCTAAAAATGCAAACGAATTTCGGTTAGGTTAGGTTATGTAAGGTTATGTTAGATTATAAGTTAGAGATAGTGGCAAATAGTAGAAAAAATACAAACGAACATCAAGAATGACTAATTTACTTTAAAAAACGCAAACGGACTTTGTTATAGGTGAAGTTATAGGTTAGGTTTAATTTGGTTATAGGGTAGGTTATAGTTTATGTTATAGGTTAGGTTAGGCGCACACAAACTTCAAAAACATTAATATATAGTCATTGACCATGTGTTCCTAATCTCCATACGCCTCTAGACCGAGGTGTGCAGGGATCGGACATGGCTAGAGAATGTGAGATTGTTATAAGAGCTCGAGCTAGCAGCAAATAGTTGAAAAAACCCAATCGGACTTCCGAAAGTGCACACAGAATTCAAGAACCTTAATATATAGTCATTGACAAATAAAGACGAGATTATTACCCTGTGGTCCTAATCTCCGTGTACCTCTAGACCGAGGTGTGCGAGGATCGGGCATGGCTAGAGAATGTGAGGTTGTTAGAGCTAGTAGCAAAAAGTTGAAAAAACGCAATCGGACTTCCAAAGTGCACACAGACTTCAAGAATCTTAATATATAGTCAGTCACCAATAAAGACGATATTATTACCCTATGGTCCTAATCTCCGTGCACCTCTAGACCGAGGTGTGCAGGGATCGGGCCTGGCTAGAGAATGTGAGGTTGTTAGAGCTAGCAACAAATAGTTAAAAAAATGCAATCGAACTTCCAAAGTGCAGACAGACTTCAAGAACCTTAATATATAGTCATTAACCAATAAAGACGAGATTATTACCATGTGGTCCTAATCTCCGTGCACCTTTAGACCAAGGTGTGCAGGGATCGGGCCTGGCTAGAGAATGTGAGGTTTTCATGTATTGTCATGTACTTACTAGTGTTTAGTTATAACAACTAGAGTGTTTTGATTATTTGTTGCATCATTGGTAGATAAAGTATAAATGATAGGATGGCGTGTCCTTGTGCGCATTGCAAGCATCAGATATTTCAAAAACAAAAAATTTGCGACCAACACATACGCAATCACGTTCTCTTTACGATTGAGCAACTACAAGACCTGCATTATCAATCTCATGGTCTAGAGACTGAAGGTCAAACTCCGCAAGTAGATATTGCTCCAACTTCATCCCAAAGAAGACGATTTTCAAATTAGCAGCCATCGATTGAGTCTTCCCAACCAATACTTGATGTAGCATTTCAAGAAGTAGAGATGGAGCAGATGTTGGATGCGTTCTTTGACATGGATCCATCATTGAAAACATAAAAGACGATAACATTGAACGCAATACTGCGGATCACTAGACTCAGTCATCCCATTCATATCAACGGCATGATTCTTGCACGCATGCCGCTTTACAGTGGTGCAAAAATCTCAGTTCTCTGTACCACGTTGGCAATGCTTAATTTGCAGTCAGTCTACGATTGGTCTGACTCCTCAGTCTCATAGAGCTTTTCAGGTAAATACATTGTATCCTAAGCATGATAAAGTGCAAATTACATTTCAATAATGCGGTGAAGGGGCTGACTTGTTCATGTAACGATAGGTTGCTCAATGAGCTAGCAAATCTTGCCAGAAGGGAATCACATGCCCCCTACCCGTGCAGCCGCTAAAAAGCTTCTTACTAATTTGGGCTTGGATTATCACAAAATGCATGCATGTCCTAATAAATTTTATACTTTTTTTCAATGAGTATGCAAATTTGGAACAATGTCCCAATTGTGGATCAAACAGGTACAGGGAGGACACACAAGGAAAATTTACCCCTGCAAAGGTCCTTCCACACTTTCCTATCATTCCAAGAATAAAGATCATGTTTAGGTGCAAGTCCATAGCCACTTTGATGATTTGACATTCAAATACTAGATCAATAGATGATGTGATGTGGGTACCTACTGACTCTCGTGCATGGAAGCACATAGAGGAAAGTTGGTTTACATTTAAGAACGAGCCTCAATGTATCCTCTTTGGTCTGGCAATGGACGGAGGAAAACCATTTGGATTACGGAGTTCGTCATGGAGCACGTGGAATATTTGTCTGGTTAATTATAATCTTCCACCATGGCTAGATATTAAGAAGGGCTATCTATTGTTGTCATTGATTGCCCCAGGAAAGTACAAAGCAAAGAACATGGACCTCTATCTGGCACCATTGTTAGAAGAGCTTCAAATCTTGTTCATAGGAATCTATGTGGTTGATATGTCCCAACCAATCGGATGATGGAATGTACATGTGTAAGGCATTCTCATGTGGACCATGCATGATTGGCCAGGCTTCGATGAGCACAGGTAAGTGCCTTTGAAACCCTCACACACATGTGATTCCTGGCTATGCCAACGCTTTCATATTTTAATTTTGTGATGTTTCAGGCTTGAGTTACTCAAGAAATCATGCATGTTCAAAATATGATCCTCGACTTGGCTTCCGCCGCTCTGAGCATTTAAGCAAGAAAATTTACGAGGAGCATGGTAGATTTTTGCCTGAAGGACATGAGCTACGTGGACCAAACATATGCAAACATGGCATGCATCCACTGAAAGCAAGCGATTGGAAAAACATGTGGCTGGAGAGGGGAGATTGGATGCCACCTGGAATGAAAAGACTTTCTATTTTTCATGAACTCCCATACTGGAGTGACCTGCTAATTAATCATTTGCTCGACCCAATGCACATCTTCAAGAATGTGGGGGAGATCATATGAAAAACCATCACTAGAAGAAGGGAGAGCAAGGCCCAAAGATATGACATGCAGATTGTGGGTCTAATGCTAGAGATGTGGCCTCGACTTAAACCCAATGAAAAGTTTGCTATACCAAAAGGTCCATGGGTTTTGAGTTGTGTAGAAGAGCAAAAAGTGAAGAAGACTATATCTTCATTCAAGACTCCCACAGGGTTCATGCGATGTTTGAAAATGACTTTTACGAGAGATGACAATCTCAGTGGTCTTAAGTCCCACAATTGGCACAAATTTTTACAGTTCATCTTATCAATTTCCATAAAGGGTTGTTTGAGAGATGACATTAGAAGAAAAATCTACAAAATTAGTGAGTTGGTATGTTGGATCAATTCAAAAGAGGTAAGAGAAGACATCATCGATGCAACACACTTAAATGCTATTGAAGCAGTGTGCATGGTGGAGAAGTACTTTCCAACAAACATTCTTACCATCCAAATGCATGTACTTGTGCATGTGGTCGATGAAGTTGCATTTGCTGGGGTGGTCCATAGCAGGTTGATTTTCTTCTTGGATAGATTTATAGAGCCTTTAAACGGGTTTGTCTGAGGGTAGCATGGCCGAAGGATGGCTTGTACAAGAGTCTCTTTTCCTTATCAGTGAATTTTTTAGTCTCAATTGATCTAGAGATGCCCCAAATGTGGACTACTGAGGTCAACGTCAAGGTGTCAGGGGACAAGCCACAAGGACAAGGCATCGTTAGGAAGATGGACATCACAATGCGAGAAAAGGTTATGAGATTTTGCCTTCTCAACTCAGACATCATGTAAGAGTGGCTAGAGGTACAAAGGGGAAAAACAACAACGCTTGATAGATCGCTTGCAATTCAAGCGCAATCGTGCCTTTAGAAACCTTTCTTCACTAGATCATCTTCAAAAATTGCCTAACTTTCCAACTGGGTGGTGGTTAGATCCGACAATCTTAGAGGCAAAGAGGAATGGAGTGTTGATTATTGAAGAGAAAGAGGTGATGTCAAGGGGTTGCGATTGGCATGTGTATTTTCACAACTTCCTTTTTGAGCTCCACATGATCACATCGCTTTAATAAATTTTAGACTATTTTAGTTTTGTGACTGCAATATCACAAATATGGAGCTTTGTGGCTCATGGGAGACACTTCAGAGTGCAACGGATTAACGAACAAAGGGTCACTTTTGACAGTGGTGTTAGGGCAAGCTTCATCCAAGAAAGTAGGAGTAGTGCCAGGGATGAGAACACAGAGACTAGCGAACTTGAATATTTTGACCACATCCAAGACATCTTGAAGCTTAGATTTAGAAAGTTTGATATGTTTATCTTTGATGTCAAGTGGTTCAAAGTTATTACCAATGGCCCCAATGCAACTGTGTGTAAAGACAAGAGTGGATTGATTCAAGTGAACTCTAGGAGGATGTGAACAGATGTGTGGGATACATTCGTACTTCCGCAGCATTTGAACAAGTTGTGTTCACACACGATCCACTATGGACAGAAAATGATGAGAATGATCTGTCTAAACCCTGCTGGCTCTATGTCGTTCAAGTTGCTCCACGGAGCAAGCAAGTGTGTGAAGGATTGGACGTTGAGATCAAAGAGGTGATTCACGAACAAAGCGCAGGACCGACAGAATTTAACTTTAGATTTTGAGGTGGATGTCAACAGTGAGCAGTTGTCTGAATCTAGAGATGAGGTGTCAAATATTGAAGCTTATGCGGAGAGCGACAAAGAAGTAGAGTTCAATGATGAAGATACAGAAGCACAGATTGAGATGGACATTTTTGGTGCATCAGATCTCATAGAAGATGAGAGATTAACTAATGATTTTTGCTAGGAACTCTTTCGTAAAACTCTTTTTATTATTCTATAATACACTTTAGATTCATTCATTTGTGTTGTAACTTCATTTATTTACTATTTGTATTGATTAAGCATTTCTTCTATAAACTAATGTATTTTGTGGGTGTTATTTGTGTACGATTAGCCATGAATGACGACGATGAGCAATACTCTCCTAGTTTTAGTTTTCTTATCACTCCGGTTGGCATGTCACACTAGAGCAGATCGCGATGGCATAGCACCTTTGGGCAGCAGGTCCCTCTAGACCTACTACGACCGACCCTACTCCTGGGACTAGTGTGGTCCGTACACTGAGCGGCCCCACACCTCAGTCTAGTGTGCCCCCTACTCCTAAGACTCGTGTGCCTCCTACACCGACACGTGGTTCATCCTCGAGATGAGGTAGGCGTCGTTCTGGAGGTGGTGGTTGCTGTGGTAGCGGTTCTACCGATGCGTTCACACCACCACAAGAGCGTCCACCACTCTCTTCAATACATAGTTCACCGATTGGCACACCACGTACACCTTGGGGATTATACGAGCACGATCCTAACAAGGTGTACAAGAGCAGGGATGAGGCTGTTGTGGCGGATAGGGTTGGAAAAGCCATGCGATAGAGGATTCGGTAGCTCTGTACCATTCAGTTTTGTCACTCTGTGATAGAGGTTTGGGATAATCTTGATCTTAAAAGAAAGAATTACATCGTCGAGGCCATTCACAGAGAGTAAATGCCGGGAAAGGGGTACAATCCAGTCTCGAATCCCTAGATTTTGAGTGTGGCGAAGGCCACAATGTCACACCGTCGGTCAGAGGTGAGAGACAGACACAATGCCGGCAGTCCAAAGCCGGCATGGTTGGACGCAGAGGAGTGGGTGAGGATTGCATGAGAGACACATACAATCCTGAGAGATTTCACCAGTAGAGAGATGCATCCAAAGCACGTTTGGAGTCTGCTGGAGCGTCACATCTTGGGAGTGGAGGCTGCGACACGCTTCGACATGAGTTTGTAAGTATTATATATTAAATTATTGAAAATCTATATGTTATTTGAAGATTTATCTAATGATTAAATCATAACATTGCAGGAAGTTGCCGTGAAGCGCCCTCCGACACGCCAAGAGGAGAAGTATGGGTACAAGCATGGACTTATGGCCCTTTTGATCCAACTGCAGGAGGAGGGAGAGGATGTCAACTGGGAGGCATTACCGTGAGGGTCTTCTTGATACAGTTTTACCCAGTCATTTTTATACAATCTTCTTGGTACAATATTTTTAGTAGTTGTGGTCTTCTTGATACAGTCTCGCTTAGTGATTGTTTGCATATGTACAGTTTTGTAGTGCTTATGTTTATGGTTTATGGTTATGTTTATGGTTTATGGTTTATTGCTACTTCTTGTGCTTGCCAGGTTCTAGGGGAGGTGTGGCCATACGACGGCTTGACACCACTGGCATGTATTGCAGATTGATGTACTGTGATTGTGGTTCTGCTAGTAGTGAGTCACGCTAGCAGACAGACCGCCGCAGCGGTCATAGGACAGTCTATTGTAGGATGTGTGCTAGTTATGGGCAGTTTGTTGAGCCATCTGAGAGGGTCGTGTGTGAGGTGGATTAGGTTGCTGGAGTTCCCCTCTACACGTATCCTCTTCGGCGACTTTTATCCCATAGGATGTATGACTTTGTGTAGACACTCGATTGCATCTTATGCGTCAGGCCGTTGACAAGAGACAGTGTATGCTTACAGGACAGCATATTACAGAGATTTTTAGATTTGTCACTGGTCAACTATTTATGATTGTTTTTTAACTATCTTTTGGTTCCCAGAGCTCAGTTTATAGGGGAGACTCTGTCAAATTTTTTTCAAAATACTGACAGTTCTTGAGGCGAGGTGTTCAGCTTGTTGTTTACAACTTGTCTATTGTGTGTATAGAGGCCGATTTACAGGGGAAACTCTGCCTGATTTTTCCCAGAAGTAAACAGTTTGGCAGATATGGCATCTTCTCAAAGTGAGACTCTTTACAACATAAAGAAGCTGGATGGCACAAACTTTCCATTCTAGAAGAAGCAGATATGGCAGGTTTTGGTGCAGAAAAAACAAGTGAAGCCACTGAAGCTCAAACGGGAGAGACCAGAAGGTATGGTTGAAGATGAGTGGGAAGAGCTTGATGAGTTAGCTTGTTCCACAATCATGCTGACACTGGCAGAAAATGTTTACTTCAACGTAGCAGAAGAGACTACAGCGTATGGCGTATGGCAAAAGCTATGTGGTATGTACGAGAAACAAAGTGCTGCTTCTCAGATTTACTGGCTCAAGAAATTGGTGGATTTGAAGATGAAGGAAGGGACAGCCATGTCAAATCATCTCAATGAATTTCACAAAATTTTCAGCCAGCTAACAACACAGGAGATAGTCTTTCCAGATTCAGTGAAGGCTATGTTTCTCTTAATCACTTTGCCAAACAGTTGGGATACTTTTCATACAGCGTTAAGTAATTCTGTCGCGCTAGAAGGTCTTACAAGTGCCAATGTAGAAGGCAGCTTGCTCACAGAGGAAGTGAACAGGAAGAACATTGACAAAGGCAAAGGCAATAGTGCTTTGGTCGTTTGAGGGAGACAACAGTCTAAATAGAAGAAGGGTAAGAAGGCACAAAACCGAAGTAAGTCTCGTGACTCGAAGTCAAAGGATGACATAGAATGCTACCATTGTGGCAAGAAGGGTCACATTAAGAGAGACTGTACAAAGTGGAAACAAGAAAAAGGCAAAACAAAGAGTTCTGAGCAAGATGAAAAGAAGAGTTCAGTGAAGATTGAAGAGGTGAATGTCATAGGATCGGGTTCAGACAGTGATTCTGGTATAGCAGCTGGTGACATCTTCCTCACAAGCAATCTTGATTCTGTTTTCTTAACTGAAGAGGATGGACATGCTATGAGTGATTGGATTATCGACTCAGGGGCATCTTTACATGTTTCTCCGCAAAAAGAGTGGTTTACATCATATGTGACTACTAAATATTATGTCAGACTTGGCAATGAGCAGGTTTGTGACATACTTGGAGTGGGAGATGTGCAGTTGAAGTTTCAGAATGGCTCTTCTTTATGGCTCAAGAATGTCAGACATGTTCCAGCAATCCGAAAGATCTTGATCAGTACAGGGAAGTTGGATGATGCGGGTTATGTGATAGTTTTTGGGAACAGCGCTTGGAAGATCTCCAAAGGTTCGATGACTGTAGCACATGGCAGCAAGTCAGGAACTCTGTACACTTTACATGTTTCAGAGGTTAAAAACCATGTAATT
Organism: Adiantum capillus-veneris; assembly: GCF_014529385.1. Taxonomy (NCBI): domain Eukaryota; kingdom Viridiplantae; phylum Streptophyta; class Polypodiopsida; order Polypodiales; family Pteridaceae; genus Adiantum; species Adiantum capillus-veneris. Next base: position 34,034,649 of record NC_140954.1, read on the forward strand.
AATGTGATTGAGCAGCCAAGTGTATCACTGTGGCATCGTAGGCTGGGACATATGTCAAAAAGAGGAATGGAAATACTTTCTCATTATGGTTATTTGCATGGCTTTTCATTTCAAGATTTTGAGTTTTGTGAGCATTGTGTTTATGGTAAGCAAACACATGAACCGCACAGATCAAAGAGGAATCGTAGGGACGAACGGTTAGCTCTTGTGCACAATGATCTATGCGAACCAATGCCTAGTTTGTCACTAGGGGGAGCAGCGTACTTTTGTACATTCACAGATGACTATTCTCTCAAAGTATGGGTTTACTTCTTGAAGCACAAGTATGAGGTGCTCAAGGTCTTTAAGACATTCTTGCAGCTTGTGGAGAATCAGAGTGGTCAGAAGCTGAAGTGCTTGAGAACTGACAATGGTGGAGAGTACGTTTCCAAAGCTTTTCAAGACTTTTGTGAAGCAAAAGGGATTAAGCGGGAACTTACTGCACCATATAATCCTTCACGAAATGGGGTTGCAGAACGTATGAATAGGACCATACAAGAGAAGGTCAGAAGCATGTTGTCAAATGCTGAGTTTCCTGATGGATTTTTGGGCGGAAGCAGTGGATACAACAGTCCATTTGATCAACAGGTCTCCTATTAGGGTTCTAAATAAGAGTGAAGTGGCCGAGATGCTATGGATAGGCAAGGCACCTTCGTATAAGCATCTCAGAGTCTTTGGTTGTGAAGCTTATAGCCATATTCCTAAGGAGTTCAGGGATAAGTTAGAACCAAAGAGCAAGAAGTGTATATTTCTTGGCTACGGAGAATCGGGCGAGATGGGTTACCGGCTTTGGGATCCTGAGTCCAGAAAAGTTATTCGTAGCAATGATGTGCATTTCAATGAAGCCAAGTTTCACACTAAGCCAGAGAAGACAGAGGAGATCAGAAGAGTTGTCTTCAGGGAAGATGGACCTAGTGCTAGCACATCAAGACAGCATGGTCAGGCTCAGGAACAGCCTATAGTAGCTAGAGAGGCAGAATCAGTTGTGGTGAGACATTCTGAGCGTGTCTCCAAACCACCTGATCGTTATGTGCCATCTCTAAATTATGTCATGCTCATAGATTGCGGAGAACCATCTTGTTACAAGGAAGCATTACAAGTGGTTGACTCGAAAAAATGGCACTTGGCCATGCAGTCAGAGATGACAGCTCTGCATAAAAACCAGACATGGAAGCTAGTTAAATTACCACAGGGCAAAAAGGCTCTACCTTGTAAATGGGTTTACAGGTATAAGATCACCGCTCATGATAGTCAGCCAAAGTACAAATCAAGGCCTGTTGCCGAGGGCTTTAGGCAAGAACAAGGCATTGACTTTGATGAAGTCTTCTCTCCAGTGGTCAAGATGACTACATTGAGATGCTTTCTTGCATTGGTTGCCATATTGGATTTGGTGTTGCACCAAATGGATGTCAAGACAACGTTCTTGCATGGTGATTTAGATGTGGAAATTTACATGCAGCCGCCAGAAGGGTTTGTTGAGAAAGGCAAGGAAGATTTGGTATGCCAGTTGTTAAAGAGTCTTCATGGCTTAAAACAATCACCGAGGGCATGGTACCATAAGTTCCACAAGTTTAGGCTTTCTCAAGGCTACAAACGTAGGGAGTTCGATCACTGTCTATATACAAAGAATGCTAAGGATGGCAGTTGGCTGATCCTTATTTTGTATGTGGATGACATGTTGATTGCTGGCAAAAGCACTTGGAAGAAATTTCAGCTTTGAAGTCAAAGATGGCAAAATCGTTTGACATGAAAGACATGGGTGAGGCAAGTCATATACTTGGTATGCGCATTGAGAGAGACAGATCAAAGAAGTTGATTTGGTTATCTCAAATAGAGTATATTGACAAGGTTTTGCAACGTTTCAATATGGAGAAGGGAAAGGCATTGAGTGTTCCATTTCCACCATATGTGAAACTTAGCAAACAAGGTTGTCCTGTGTCTAAGGAAGAAAGGCTGAAATGGATAAGATTCCATATGCGTCTACAGTGGGTAGTTTGATGTATGCAATGATTGCTACACGTCCGGATATTGCATTTGCAGTGGGAGTGGTTAGCAGATATATCTCAAATCCCGGCAAGAAACATTGGGAGGCAGTGAAAGGTATCATGAGATACTTAAAACATACAAAGAGTATGCGCATATGCTATGGTAGTCAGGATTGGAGTGTCAGAGGATACACTGACTCGGATTATGCAGGAGACTTGGATAAGAGGAGATCTACATCAGGCTATGTCTTTACATTGGCTGGAGGTGCCATATCATGGCGATCTCGATTACAAGATTGTATTACGCAGTCTACTACAGAAGCTGAGTATGTTGCAGCAAATGAGGCATGCAAAGAAGCTATTTGGCTTAGTAGATTGGTAGCAGACTAGGGAATCAAAGTAGATATGCCAGAGTTATATTGTGATAGTCAAAGTGCTATACAATTGGCAAAGAATCCAGTGTTCCATTCGAAGACTAAGCATATTGATGTGAAATATCACTTCATTAGGGAAGTACTTGAAGACAAGCAGATACAACTGCTGAAGATTCATACCAAGGACAATCATGCTGATCTACTCACAAAGGGACTTCCAGGAGAGGGCTTTGTGCATTGTCGTGAGTTATTGGGCATTGGATAGATGGCAGCCATGTAAATCTTTGTACATTTATGTTCATAGATTTACAGTTACTTAAAGTGCCACATTGGAATTTAAGTGGGAGGTTGTTGGGATTAAAGCCCAAGTGGCCTCTTATACGGATATGGCCGGCCGGCCGCCTAACTCACTTATCACTAACTCTTTGTATATACTCACTTATACTTTTGTGGATAATAAGTTTTGGGAGATAACCCTTCAAACGATTCTCTACGTACTGTGTAAGCTCTCTGTGTATCTCTGTGTGTGTGTCAGAGTTGATCTACACTCCGCTCCGCAACTATCGTAGAAACCGAGGATACATTTTCCCACTTGTTATAACTATCCCCAAAAGCAAGAGCCCAACAAGAGAGAGATTATCCATGGACATCTCTTGACACTACAAGACGTCGCACAAAAATCGGTGCAGGTAACGACAAAATGAAGTTACTTTTTAAACTAAAAAGTGCTGAAATAGGCCTCGAAAGAGACACCGGTATCGTAGCATCGGTATGACCATCGATATAGTGGACGTTGGAATAAACCTTCAAATACGCATCAAAATACGCAACATAATACGCATCGATATTTGTATAGTGAATTTTGACGCTCATACCATTGTCCCTACCGACGTTGATACCGTTACCTGTACCAACAACCAAAACCTGCAATTTTTTTTTTGGGCGAGAGGGCTGGGAACTAATGCTGCATGTACTGCAGCAAAAGAAAACAACCCTCTCTGCCCAAAGGAAGAGTGCACAAGCAACCGCACTCCACCTACAAGCTGACGCTAAAGAGCGAGTGTATGGAAATTAGCCAAATTATAAGAATAACATAACTTGTTAACATAATTAAAACATGAGTCGAAAACTATAAAACCATAAACATAACCTATTTGCCATACCATAACCATTACCATAACTTGCTTGTCATACCATAACCATAACAGTCATACCATCATTGCACAACCATAACCATAACCATCAGATGATTGTCATACCATCATAGAAAAACCATAATCTTAAGCTGACTATCAAACCTTAACCCTAACATCTGTGCCATACTATAAACATAACCATAAACCATAAACATAAGCACTACAAAACTGTACATATGCAAACAATCATTGAGTGAGAAGACCCCCATGGTAATGCCTCTCAATCGACGTCCTCTCCCTCCTCCTGTAGCTGGGTCAAAAGGGCCACAAGTCCATGCTTGTACCCATACTTCTCTTCTTGGCGTATCCGAAGGCGCTTCACGGAAACTTCCTGCAAAATTATGGTTTAATCATTAGATAAGTCTTCAAATAACATATATATTATCAATAATTTAAAGCATATGTATAATACTTACAAACTCATGTCGAAACGGATTGCCATTGTGTTGTTTTTAGGGGCACGAGGCAATTTTAGCGCTTGAAAATCGGTCGCAAACATATAGACATCACAATGGCTAGGCGTTGGCAATACGGCAAGCCATAGAGCTTGCCCACAATGTATATGCATTGTGGGAAAGCTCTACGGCTTTCCGTTTTGCCAAACGGATCTCCATTGTGTTGTTTTTAGGGCTGCTTAGCTATTTTAGGGCTTAAAAATCGCTTGCAGTCCTAAAAACAACACAATTTCGAGCCTTTTGGTAATACGGAGAGCCATAGAGCTTGGCCTCAATTCATATGTTTTGTGGGTAAGATTTATGGCTTGCCGTATTTCCAAATGGATCACCATTGTGTTGTTTTTAGGGACACGAGGTAATTTTAGCGCTTGAAAATCGCTCGTAAACATATAGAAAACACCATGGCAAGCCGTTTGGCAATACGGCAAGCCATAAAGCTTACCCACAATGCATAAGCATTGTAAGCAAGATCTATGGCTTGCCGTATTGCCAAATGGCTCGCCATGGTGTTATTTCAGGGCCGCTTTGCTATTTTAGGACTTGAAAACCACTCGCCGACATATAAACAACACAATGGCGAGCCGTTGGTAATACGGAAAGCCATAGAGCTTGCCCACAATGCATATGTGTTGTGGGTAAGCTTTTTGGCTTGCCGTATTGATGAGCGGATCGCCATTGTGTTGTTTTTAATATGCACTGTGGGTAAGTTCTATGGCTTGCCGTATTGTCGAATGTAGCTTAACCTAACCTAACCTAACATAACCTAACGTAGATTAACTTAACATAACCTAACATATAAGATAACCTAACCTAACTTAACGTAGCTTAACTTAACCTAACCTAATATAACTTAACCTAACGTAGCTTAACTTAATCTAACTTAACATATAAGATAACCTAACCTAACCTAATGTATAACATAACTTAACAACGTAGCTTAACTTAACGTAACGTAACCTAATGTAACTTAACTTATAACTTAAACTTAACCTAAAACATAAACCCCGTCAACTACATAATTTGAAAAAGGACATAAATCTATAAAAATTTCTTCAAAACAAGATTTTTTCATAAACTTAAACAATTTTTTTTCATAATATAAAATGAAATTTCACATAACAAATCCTAGTTTCTTTTAAACGCATTGAAAGTTTAAAGAATGAAATTTTATTTTCTTAGTATACAAAGTAATTTAAATAAACTTAATATGCATTTAAAGGTTTGAGCACTCACATTCGTCCTATTTGAGCAATGAAAGTTGTTGTAAAAGTCTTGGAACCTGCAAAAACGCATATACAAACACAAAGTTAAACCCTAAACCCTAAATCTACAAGTAAACATGAAAACAATCTTACCTTAGTGTTATGCGATAACCCACAAGCAAGATTAGCACCTTCGACGACTTGTATCGCACTAGATCTGTGAGAGATGGGGAAGAGGAGAGCTTAAGAAAACGTGCAAGAACTAAGAGAAATGCGCAGAGAAAGCCCGCAGTTTCGATTTTTGCAGGTGCCGTCGGTACAGCTGTCGGTATGGCCATCGGAACAGGCATCGGTATGTGAATTTGCGTAGTCGTCGGAATAGACGTTGAAAGAAGCGTCGGAAATTTGAAAATCAAATTTAAAAAAAAACCTTAGCTCCCTCCATAAATACACACACATATACCAACGCCCGCCAGTGACGCCGATAATGTGGCACCGGAATTCAAGTGACCTCTTGAGTGTGAAAATATTAGCTCAAACCCCCTGCCATTCACTAAAGCCTCTAATGTATATAACCTATGTTGTATTCTTAAACGTGTGATTTTGTGCATCCCACAGTCTTTTGAACGTGTGAAATAAGATTTTTTGTGCAATGTGCTATAACATATCATCAAATGAAAAGAAAGGGATCCCCTCCTTTAAAGATATCTGACCTGCAAAATGCGATATTGGTGTAGCATGTTCACGCCAAATTCTTATAAGTATACATGCAAAACCCAAACAAAAACTCGATAGACATTTACTTTGTGCAGCAATGCTATTGTTATTACGTTTTGGGATGCAAGGTAGATTGGAATGATCGACCTAGTATGAAAGAGGTTGGCAAGGGGCATGGGGAGCCCAAAAAAAAAGTTTACGCTAAGGAGGAAAATAAGGGAGAACCTTTGCACAAGAAGGTATTCACCTATCTCCATGAGGAAACAACAATCCTTGAGCAATTGGATACTCAAGGTGTAGAGATGGCCATCCAAGGAGACATTGCAAAATCATTCCATGCTCATTGCAAAGTATTGGAAGCTAACGCTACAGTGAAGCAAAAACTAGCAAGATATGAGGAAAAGTTTGGGTCCTTGGAAGATAATATATTGAAAGTAAGGACAAACGGATCCATGTGAAAATATGATTTTTTCCTATCAAAGATCCTAGGAGATTACACCCAAGACCTAGTCTAGATCTTTTTGATACAAAGGCCTCTTTTTTTAACTGTTGTTTTTTATATAAACCTACTCTTTTTAATAATCAAATCAATGAATTACTTGAGGTGTGTGTGTGTGTGTGTGTGTGTGTGTGTGAGAGAGAGAGAGAGAGAGAGAGAGAGAGAGATGTCTGATGCCCAAGAGCTTTACTTGATTAAAGGTATGTTATATTTCTCACCCACATATAGCTCTACAATCATTACAAAAATGGTCACGGGTCTATAAACGATCATATACAGAAGTGTAGTCAATACAAAAACTGAAGTACTCATACATCATCTAGAGCATCAATCATAGGCATCATATCATCCACTTCCTTCACACCTGAACAATTTGGATCCACATCTTTCAAATCTCACTCAATTTTATCATCAGCGTGGGATTCAAATTCAATTGCTTCATCGGTATAAATTAAACCATTTGAATCTTTTCTCTTTAGCTCGTGTAGCTATCTTTTTCAGCTTGTACATTAGTCACATATTGCAAACATTATACACCAAGTCTCTAGCTTGTTTAGGAGTAAATCGATTCGTTTTCTTAGTGTGTATAAAATCAAAAGACGAAGAGTTTTTCTCATAGATTCTACTAGAGGTGGCCACTAATAACAAGAACATGAGAGCCACTTGTTGTAGCTCCACTTTCCATTTGGAAGATGATGGGGTGTAGGAGGGCCTCTTTATTTTCCATGAGCTTATGCAGGTGATTAAAATTTTGACGAATAGGTGTACACCATGTGTGCAAGAATGGTAGGTGTGTAAGAGATGTGTAAGAGTGGTCAAAGAATGCACTTTTTCCTCCAAAAAGGAGGTGAAAATTTTTATGAATATCAGGCTTCCATAACTTCCACATATGATATCCGATTTGAGCGGAGATAATAGAACTATAATCTTCGTGTCGAGCTCTTTCCATAGATATGCTCCATGATATGGTTTTACCCGCTAGATTTTCAATTTCATTTTGGAGGGAAACTTTGAATTATAAACTAGCCGTTTTGACTATTTGAATTCAAAAGATGTCCTTTTATTATTTTCTTAATACTAAAGGTTTGACTTCCTTAAACTGCCAAATAAAGAGGCCCTCCTATACCCTATTCTCTTCCTAATGTCCCCTCCGTATTCCTTCCACCAAACATGTGCACTCAATGTCTTAATCGCATCTATGTTCCATTGATTCCCAAAAATTCCTTCTCTATTGGTGTAGGTTGTCTTATGTGTGTAAGGTACCTTGGCATCTGGATCACCTATTATGCACACAATTTCCTCAAATTATTGATGACCTCCTTACTAATAGATTGTTTTTGCATTTGTAACTTTGGATCTAACACAAAGCTTGCCCTATGTAAAGGGGTGTGTAATTGATCCCAATGTTTCTCAACAAAAGACAATATCATGTTTATCTCTCGTGATACAAAAAACATACTCTCTTTTAGCTAGCAAACAACCTCATGCATGTATCAATAGACCGATCCAAATATTAACAAATCAAGGGTTGGAGTGTCTTTGCATGGCCATCTCTAAGGACTAATTTGATAAAATGCGTATAATTATACTAAATTGAGTCAATGGTAGACCGATTGGGTTTTGAACAGACTCAAACTTCTTTGAAAAATCCTCAATAGGTATGTAATGAGCCCCTATCAAACTTCTATGTTGCTTACATAAATACTCACAACATTAACTACTCCCCCAAGTTATGAAAAGGTATACCTAACTATAAATGAATTAAAAAATATAACTAATGGCATAAAAAATAAATAAATTCACTAGCTACATAGTGCAAAAAACCTCTAAAGGAAAGAAAAATCTAGAGGAAAGGTAAATAAGAAGAAAAAAGATATCTGTATCAATGCACACTTAAAGTTTGAACACCTCTTTACATGGACATGAAAAGTCTTTTGGCTTTCCAATTCCATGAGGCTTTTCATTTCCTAAACTCACCCTTCACTTATGCATTTGAGATGTTTGAAAGAACTTTTATGTTTCTAGATTGGGGAGCCCTACTCCCCCAAGTTAAGTAAAAAATTACAATTTTACACAAAAAAGGCTCTTTTTATTTTTTATTTTTTATTTTCTACTGGAATATGACTCTCACAGTCTTAGACACATCCTAACAAGATGCTCAAGAAGTTTCATGAAGTTTTTATGTCATACGAAAAAGTTATGCTTAAAATACCAAAAGCCACTTTAGTGGCTCCATCCACTTTTGTGGCACATTACAAGGCTAGTGTTAAACACTTGACTTTGTGTATCTTACAACCTTTTGAACGTGTGAAACAAGAATTTTTGTGTAATTTGCTAACATATCATCAAAGAAAAAGAAAGGAATTCCTCAAATAGGCTTAAAACATGGGGTTTATTGCTTTGAATGAATGGAGCCCATAATATTGGTCACAATATTGTCACTTACTTTCACCTGGGGCCAATTGATGATTGAAAAATCAATGTATCATAAGTTTTCTGCCATTGTTTCAACTATGTAATTCTTTTTAAGTTGGGTAATTAGAAAAATACAAGCACAAGCTTTAAATTATTTCAAGTTTAGTTTTAAGAACTTTTATGGAGCAGTTTTTGAAAATTTGAAGGTTTAAAGAGCATGCCCATTTTATGTCACTAACATGTGCTTCTTGCCATGTAAAGATGGAAAACATGCTTCATTATGATGATATACCACCTCAGCACGTTAAAAATGCAAATGAGAATCCCTATCTCAACCATGAACTAGTGCAACAAGTCTACAAAGAGGAGAAGATTTGTGCTATGGAAGGTGATTTAAGAGGTTTGTCAAGGTCCCGACAAGACAAGCTAGACCAAGATGGAGAGCCATTGAGCTACAAAGACTACAAACAGCTGTGTCCAAAACATTTTGTACGGCATATACTCTTCAGAGCCAATGGTAGTAGAAAGGGATCCCCGAGTCCTTTAAAGATATCTAACCTTTAAAGATATCTGAAAGTATACAAGAAAAATGCAAACAACAACTGGATAGCCATTTACTTTGTGCAGTAATGCTATTTTATTACGTTTTGGGTTGCAAAGTAGACTCAAATGACCAACCTAGCATGAAAGGGTTGGCAAGGAGCATGTGGTGCCCAACACTCACCCAACAAAACAAGCTCATGCTTAGGAGGCAAATCAAGGAGAGCCTCCGCACAAGAAGGGATTAATCTATCTCCCCAATGAGTTAGCAATCATGAGCAATTGGATACTCAAGGTGTAGCGATGGTCAGCCAAGGAGAGATTGCACAATCATCACAAAGCATGGGAAGAATAATGCCAGATTGAAGCAGAAACTAGCAAGATACAAGCCAAAGTTTGGCTCCTTGGAAGAGAATATATTGGGAGTAGGGAAAAGTGGGTCCATGCAAATGGGTCCATGCAAACATATGAGCTCTACCTATCAAAGATCATGGGAGATTACACCCAACACCTAAGTTAGGTCTTTTTGAAATAAAGGCCTCCTTTTGTAACTGCTTTTTTTTAAAAACTGCTCTTTGTAATAATCAAATCAATGAAATTACTTCATGTGTGTGTATGTGTGTGTGTGTGTGTGTGTGTGAGAGAGAGAGAGAGAGAGAGAGAGAGAGAGAGAGAGAGAGAGAGAGAGAGAGAGAGAGAGAGAGAGAGAGAGAGAGAGAGAGAGAGAGAGAGAGAGAGAGAGAGAGAGAGAGAGAGAGAGAGAGAGATACCCGAGGGCTTTACTTGATTAAAGGTATGTTGTATTTATCACCTACATATAGATCTATAATCATTACAAAAATGGTCATGGGGCTATGAACCATCATATACAAAAGTGTTAGTCATTACAAAAAATGGAGTACTTATACATCATCTAGAGTGTCAATCACAGGCATCATATCATCCACTTCCTCCACACCTCAACAATTTGGATCCACATATCTAAAATCTCACTCAATTTCATCATCAGTGTGGGCTTCACCTACAATTTCTTCATGGGTATAAAACCATTTGCAGCTTTTCTCTTTAGCTCGTCACTAGATATCTTTTTTGGCTTGTGCATTAGTCACATATTGCAAACAACATACACCAAGTCTCTAGCTTTTTTATGAGTAAATTAATTCCTTTTCTTAGTGTGTACAAAAGCAAAAGACGTATAAAGTTTCTCATAGATTTTACTAGAGGTGGCCACTAATAACAAGAACCTGACAGCCACTTGTTGTAGCTCCAGGCTTCCTCCTCTTCGTATTCCTTCCACCAAACATGTGCACACAATGTCTTAATCGCATCTATGTGCCATGGATCCCCAAACATTCTTTTATGTTGGTGAAGGTTGTCCTATGTGTATAAGGTACTATGCCATCTGGATCACCTATTGATTGTGCACACCCTTCTTAAAATTATTAATGACCTCCTTACTAGTAGATTGGTTGTAAATTTAAAACTTTGGATCCAACACAAAGCTTTCCCAATGTAGAGGGGTGTGTTATTGATCCCAACGTTTCTCAGAAAAGGACATCATCATGGTTTTCTCTTGTGATACAGAAATTTTACTCTCATTTATCTAACGAACAACCTCATGCATACATGTACCAATAGACCGATCCAAATATGAACTGATGCAGGAAAGGCTCTATAATAGTGACAATTTTTTCCACATTTCTATAGAAAACTCGAGAGTTCACAAGCTGATAGCACTTGGTGGTTGCAGCCTCATAGTGGGGATACTTGTCAATCCAAATATCCCATCATCTATTTATGAATCTTTCACAAAGGGCTAGCTTAACTTGTTGCAACATTTCAAGAATGTAGTATGCAGTCACAAAACATGTCTCACAAAGCCGAGTGATTTACTTTTAAGTAGAGCATAAGTAAAAGCATGTTCCCTAATAAACTTGACAACATGATTAGAGTCTATTAGAATCAGTCTTATAAAAGATACTTTGCCAAAGTATTTAAGAAGTAAATTCAAAGTGTGGACAACACATGGAACCCAACTAAGCTCAGGATGCTTGATTTTGATTGCACGCCTTGCACCTTTGTTGGTAAGATGCATTCTTTGTGAAAATAGTAGTAACATTTTTGGGCCCAATAGCTTTTTGAATTGCACACTCATATATGCGTGCACGCAAATTTCTTGTTTTTTCTTTCAAGGATTTAATAAAAATGGATCCCCTCAGACAAATCAACATTTATCAAGCATTGTTTCTTACAATTCATCCACCCATCAAGATCAATTGTACATCCATATTGTGGCACTTATCGAGGAATAGTACGCATTAGAATGCTCTCTGATGAAGCTTTCACTTTATCTAGTTATTTTTTGTATGCATCTTGTTGTAGTTAGGTGTCATGAATCCTTTCTTCATAGTGCTGACCAAAATATATTTGAAGATAGGATTACAAATTACATTAAAGGGGACTTTTCATGCGACAAAATCTTGAGTCTAGTTGAGATTTAGCTCAAGCAACCGTTGCTTCTCTAATGCTTGATGCAAAATAGAACCACTTTGCGTCTGCTGGTCACCAATCGATGTTACAGTGCATCTTTTCAAATAAGAAGTGGAAGGTGGTTTTGAGCCACCAAACCCTTGATTGTATGCAATAGTAGTGGGGAAGCATTGTTCACTACATTGTGCACAAGTAGACTGTTTTAATTCATCTCCACATCCCTCTCACTTGGTGAATTAAACCCTACGCAAGGTAAGAGAATACTACTCTACCTACCTAGATTTAAAATTCAATGGCCAAAAATATCTTTGTTTTTTGGGTTTTAGAGTTGACCTTTGCAGTGATCTCAAGGCAAACCTTTAAAAGAATGTCCACAATGGTGAAAGGCTCGCAGGTGCCTCTGATATAGAACTATTTATTTGGATCAAATTAAAATTTTCTAACAATTAGACCAAAATATATTTTGATTGAACTATTTTTTGATGAAAATAAATAGTTTGATCGAACTATATTTTGATCTAATTGCTAGGAAATCATACAAGAAAATAGTTCGATCGAACTATATTTTGATCTAATTGCTAGGAAATTATACAAGATGATGTTTTTGTTGATATGACACTATATTGTTTAAGTTAGATTGTTGTATACTATGCTCAATTAAGGCATATTATATGTACAACAAATAACACACAATTCAACTTAGGGCTTCTACAAATGTGAAGACCCCTCTAGAGTGCACAATGACATATTGATAGGAAGAGCACTACAATAATGATCCACCCCCATCTACTCTACAAAAAAGATATGTTAAGGTACTCCATATTTTTTAAGGCTTCCATACTGTAAAGATTTAAAAATTCAACACCTCTTTGATCCCATGCATAAATTCAAGAATTTCGGTCACTCCTTTGGAACCACATTATGGGCAAAAGGGACACATTGGGGGCGAGGGAGGATTTGAGAGTCTTGCAACATCTCCTCGCATTAGCCACTCCACATCAAGGCTCCAATGGAAAGATTGTGTTTCATAAATCCCCATGGATTCAAACCAACATTAGGAAGAGAATGGGGTCTAAGAGGGCCTATTTATTTGGCAGTTTAAGTTTAAGGAAGCCAAACCTTTTGTATTAAGAATGTAATCAAAGGACAACTTTTGAATTCAAACAAGCAAAACGGCTAGTTTATTTGAACTCAAAGTTTCCCCCCAAAATGGAATTTAAAATCTAGCGAGTAAAACCATATCATGTAACATATCTATGGAAAGAGCTTGACGTGTAGATTGCAGATCTATGATCTCCGCTCAAATCGGAGATCATATGTGGGAGTTATGGAAGGCTAAAAATCATAAAATTATCCACCTTCTTTTTGAAGGAAAAAGTGCATCCTTTCACCACTCTTACACATCTCTTACACACCCACCATTCTTGCACACATGGCGTGCACCTATTCGTCAAAATGTTAATCACCTCCATAAGCTCATGGCAAATAAAGAGGCCCTCTTACACCCCATCCTCTTCCTAATGAGACGAGCTTGATCAAGTTAAGGGTTCCATTGCCTCTATTTGCACATTGATAGGATACATCAGATCACTAAGAAGAGCTTTCACAAAGGCAAAAAAATGTGGAAGTTTTCAATTGTATGGGTTGAAGTCGTATAATTTGGCACAAGATGCTAGAGGTAATTCTTTAATGTTTATGTTTTTCTCATCTGGTTTAGATCTTGAACTTTGTGTATGACTAAAAATTTATATTTTCTTAATCTTTTTACATTTGAATTTATTTTTTTGTGAGTATGTGCCGGTGCAGGGACATGAAAGTTAGGGAATCTGTTTTCACACTTAGCAAGTTAGGAAGGTACATCATATCTTTATTCCACTAAACTATTCTATATACACTAAATCCTTGACACTAAATCCTTAGCATACTCTTGTGTGTTATCTTTTAGATTTGTAAGCTCCAAAGGAAAAAAAAAGTATGCCATCCATGTTGCTCAAACACTTGTCTTGGAAGTAGTGCGTGCCATTGTGGATGCATTCCCTTGATTTGTTCTTATTAGTCGAGTCCACCTCTAGGTTCATATGGTTGAGGAGATAGCTATATATGGAGTAGTGCAGGCATGATGGATACTCTTCCTTTGAGAGGTTTTTAAAAACCCTCAAAGATATTGTGTGACTACGAGCCTAGCTAGAGGCATGCATGGCCAAACGATAGATCATGCAAGAAGAATTTGTATATATATCACAATATCTTGATCTCTCTATGCCTTGGATGTGGTCAATTGAGCATGATGCAAGGATGACTTCACACCTTCCAATTGGAAAGGAAAAATTAATTAACATGGATATGGATCTATGCCAAGTGATCAACAATTTTTGCATCCTCAATGAAAAGATTATGACCAAGTGGGGGGACTAGTGGACAATTGCAAAGGCAACACATTTGCAAGAGAAGGAAGCATGGAAGCAAGCTCATGGAGGTAGGAGGCACCCCCGATTCCTCAATACCTTACATGTTTTAAAGATCTCATTCATCTTGAGTGGATCCATGAGAGAATGACTAAAGAAAAGGCACGTAGAGAGTACATCACCCACAAATAATGGGAGTATGCACCAGGTTGTGTGTCAAAGGTAGAGTACTCATACACCTAAACCATGTCGTAGTTTTTATTCCATCTTATCTCTATTATTGATTGAATGCCTTTTTTCTCTTCTTTAATGTCTTTCCTTTAACTCTATGTGATCAAAGAGTCAACACTTTTGTACCCACCACATTGACGAGCATCGAGCCACCATGGATTGTGGTGTCATGGGAAACTTTGACACAGATAGTCATGAGGCCAGATACAATGGGATTTTCATTGGATTGGAAATGTGTCTAGATGGCATGAGAATGGAATCTACATGGTGGAATCTAGTGTGCAGCACATTCGGAGGTAAGAAAACTTAGTTTTTCCAAGAAATTGTGAGCAAGTGAGTGACTACCAAATTTACCTTTATTTGTTTGTACCATAATATCAATGCGAATCACTTTGAAATTCTCTTTTATAGGTCATCTATATCCCATCAACTCACCAACCAAAACTTTGATTTGTAGTTCCAGTAACACCTCAAGGAAAAACCATTTTTGCCTCTAATGAAGTGGAGACTATCTTTGACCCTCTCCCACTATGGAGAGAAAGATCAATGAGTCAAGTCTTAGTGAAAATCTTGGTGAGGAGAATGATTTCACGATGATGATGATGATGATGAGATGGAAGATGATGAAGGCAACACATCTACAAATGATGATTCAGTTTCTCTCTTGTTCATTTAGGAGCCATGGATTTAGATCTAGATGAAGCCGCTTGTAGAGATATTTTTGAAGATGATTCATAAGCATTTTTTATATTTTACTCTTTAAGAAATTTTCATCATGTTTCCCCTTTTCCTCTCTCTCTCTCTCTCTCTCTCTCTCTCTCTCTCTCTCTCTCTCTCTCAAATTTTATCAAGCATGCTAATTTATGTTCATCATATAAAATTAAGCAGAGAGACATTCCGGGGGCCATGTGGTGCAATTTGCTTCATTCGGCAGTGTGGCACTGCATCTTCTGCAACAGTGAGGACAGTGCACACGCAGCTAGAGAGAGAGAGAGGCGGCCACTCCCCCCGGACACGTGTCCAAAACTCTCACTCCGGCACCTTTAGGTACTGCAGTCTGAGAGAAACAGTCACACACACACACACACACACACACACACACACACACACACACACAGAGCAAGACATTCACACACACACACACACACAAACACACACACAAACACACACACACACACAGAGAGAGAGAGAGAGAGAGAGAGAGAGAGAGAGAGAGAGAGAGAGAGAGAGAGAGAGAGAGAGAGAGAGAGAGAGAGAGAGAGAGCGAAACAGTCACACACACACACACACACACACACACACACAGAGAGAGAGAGAGAGAGAGAGAGAGAGAGAGAGAGAGAGAGAGAGAGAGAGAGAGAGAGAGAGAGAGAGTGAAACAGTCACACACACACACACACAGAGCTGGAGCCTGATAGTACTATGTTTGTAAGTGTGAAGAGAATCTGGGAACTCGAATGAAAGGCATAGGGGAGTGGAACGTGCGATTCTCCTCCCAACTGTGTCCTATATAGGCCCTTGGCCTGGCTAAATATAGGAACCCCCTTAATGCATGTCCGTCCTAGCCCTTCGCCTTGCCTGGTCCTACCCTTGGCATGCCATTACTCCCCCCTTGGAGAAGTGTTTTCGTCCTTGAAAACAAGAGTGATGATACACTAATGTTTTCCACAGTGGCATCCTTCATGGGTCCAGTTGTTTGCTTGATCAGAACACGGTTCAGTAGGAGGTTCAATGAAACCAAGAATACCATCTTGATTTTTCACATTGTTGTCCATTTGCAACCATCTTGTGTTGCCGGTCCCTTTCCAATCCTAGTGTGTAGACTCCATGTAGAATGCACATGAGCATACTAAACGAGCTATCACAACAAAGATGTACACGAAAGATTACCACTTTCCATGAAAGTAACTTGCTGGCATAACTCATCATCCAAGTTTAATGACTTATTCTCAAATTGCATCAGTAAACAACCCCACTATAACTAGTGTTCAAGGTTCAGAACCTCACTTATACATTGATGGCCGATTTTTGAAAATCAAAGAAAAAAAAGAAAAAAAAACTTATTTTTCCTCTGCTAGAGCCTTGGCAACACTATTGGAAGGCTCGACAACGCCTGGTAAACCTCAAGATACCTCTACGGGCATGGCACACCCCCCCCCTCCCCCCCCTTTCATTGGCCGGCCTTATCACCCTCAGGCCCCCGCTTGTCTATACGCTAGCCTAGCCGTCCGCTTCGTTTTCAGATACCCATTCTCTCTCTCCTCGTAGTTTATTCCCCCCTCAATGGGCATCGGATGAAATACCCCCCCCCCCCCCCCCCCCTCTCTCTCATTTTCCCTACATACCTCTCTCTAATATCCTCTCTCTCTCTCACCCAGACCTCCCCCCGCCCCTTACTGGCCACCCTCGGCCAGACGCAAGCCTCGAGCACTCACCCCGACCCCTCTCTGGTTTTCCCTCTCGCGCTCCCTCTGTGTCGAACCGCATGTGAACTCCCGCTCTCCCGTATTCTTATCCTCACCCTCTTCCTTTCTCACATTCTCCCCCCCCCCCCCCGGCCCGCTAATATTCTCCCCCCCCTCCTTCCCCACCTGCTCGCCTCACCCTCCCCTCGGCCTCATTACCCCCCCTTGGCCCGCTATCCCCCACCCTCTTTCTCCCCCCCCACACCATTGACTTCTTCCCCTCCTCTTATCCTTGAGACACCATGCAAAACAAAGGATAGGACAACCCCCCCCTCACACATTCCCCCCCTCCCCCCCCCCCCCCCCCCCCCCCCCCCCCCCCCCCCCCAAGGTGGGCACCCGCCCTATGGATTCCCTCTCTCTCTCCCCTCTCACACCCTCATCTCCTTCTCTCTCTCTCTCTCTCTCTCTCTTCTCTCTCTCTCTCTCTCTCTCTCTCTCTCTCTCTCTCCTCTCTCTCTCTCTCTCTCTCTCTCTTCCATTTCAACTCGAAGGCGCAGCACCCGCCATGGAGCCCACTCTCCCTCCACACCACACACTCACTCACCCTCACCCTCTCACACCCTCATCCCCTCCAATCACACCCACACCTCCAATCCCCTCCCCCTCTCTTGCGCTCAGTCCCGGCTCCAGCCTGCCCTCCATCTCTCTCTCTCTCTCTCTCTCTCTCTCTCTCTCTCTCTCTCTCTCTCTCTCTCTCTCTCTCTCTCTCTCTCGGCCTGTAGAAGGCGCAACGCAGAGCTTTTTCTCTCTCACTCTATACACACACACACCCCCCCCCCCCCCCACCCACCCACACACACACACCATCCCCCCCACCCCCCAAGCATGCGGCCAGCGGCAAAAACATATATATAATATATATAGATAAGCCCCCATTTTTACCGCACGCTTGTGCACACATACAAATACACACACACTCACGCACTCACGCATGTGCACCCATATACATTATATACACATATGTCCACATGCACATACGTACACACACACACACACACACATATATGCACATAAATACAAGGAAAAACGAAAGATTCCATGACTACGACGACAACGAAAAAGAAGGAGGACCCAAAGCACGCGCCACCAACAACAAAAAGAGGAAATGCACCGAAGGCATGCCCCGGTCGATCCCGAAAAGAAGTACGCTCTACACCGACGCACCAAAAACACACCATTCGTCGGCAACACGCAACCACAATGCCAAATTCAGTAATTTATAGGTTATTTTCATCATTTCTTCAGTTTTCACCTGAGCCATTGTAAAATTCCCATTTTTTGTAAATATCCTCTCTCTAGGTGATGGTCACAAAGACCCACCTAGAGATTCTCATCTTTTAATAGCCTCCCAAAACAAAGCAAGGGTCAACCAGACCGGGCCCACCACTTGCTTTGTCTCCCCGATTAAGCTTACCCTAGTCACATTGGGATTACCATAATCCAAGCAGCCAGCAACTATAAATTGGCACTAAGAGGTCACTATCGAGGGGGGGGCAGTCCATGAGAAGTCAGCACTTGGTAGAGTGTAGTGGGAAGAGTTGACACTATCACCATCACGGGGAGGGGCCTTGTGTGCTGGGTTTGCCTTGGGAATTGCACCATGCGAAGGGAACCACGTCTATCTCTCGACTCCAGTGGTCGATGCATACACGCACACACGCTCTTGATAGCAAGCTCCATAATCATTGAGTCGTCTTAGAGAACGCACCAAGTAGGTTGCACCATCTTTTCTCCCTACCTCTCTACCACCACGGCGTGCCATTTTTAAATACTGCAAAAATAATTCTCCCTCACACCCCCGAGGGTTTTCATCATTTGCAAATCTCTCTCTCTCTCTCTCTCTCTCTCTCTCTCTCTCTCTCTCTCTCTCTCTCTCTCTCTCTCTCTCTCCTCTCTCTCTCTCTCTCTCTCTCTCTCTCTAAGTCTCTGTTCATATCATCGTGGTTTGCGTCCTAGCTGCTCAAAGCTAGGTGGTGCCCCCTGTTTGCTTTACCGTGACAGGCTTGAGGTGCGCCATTTGGTCCACGGCGTTTTAGAGGCCGTCGGGGCTCGCAGTTCGCTTTGCTCCCGTCATTTGTTTCCCCCACTGAGGAGGGGTTTCTAAGACCCTTCACTTTCCAATGCTGAAAGTGCAAAAATAATTCTCCCTCACACCCCCGAGGGTTTTCATCATTTGCAAATCTCTCTCTCTCTCTCTCTCTCTCTCTCTCTCTCTCTCTCTCTCTCTCTCTCTCTCTCTCTCTCTCTCTCTCTCTCTCTCTCTCTCTCTCTCTCTCTCTCTCTCTCTCTCTCTCTCTCTCTCTCTCTCTCTCTCTCTCTCTCTCTCTCTCTCTCTCCGTGTGTAAGTTCGCGGTGTTCATATCATCGTGGTTTGCGTCCTAGCTGCTCAAAGCTAGGTGGTGCCCCCTGTTCGCTTTACCGTGACAGGCTTGAGGCGCGCCATTTGGTCCCCGGCGTTTTAGAGGCCGTCGGGGCTCTCAGTTCGCTTTGCTCCCGTCATTTGTTGCCCCCACTGAGGAGGGGTTTCTAAGACCCTTCACTTTCCAATGCTGAAAGTGACGGCCACTATCCTTCATGGACGAATGGCTGAAGGAATTTTCTAACTGGAGGACGGAAGAAGAGGAGAAGAAGGAGGCACTATCCGCCTTCATTGAGGTGCTATTGCCAGGCTGCAGTGTCGTCAACATTCAAGAGGTAAATTCTCCATCTCGTGTTGCTTGTTCTAACCATAAATTGAGAGCATTAGGCGGGAGGTTGGTGAAGTTCCATCATTGTTGTCAACCAAGACACATTGTCAATGAGTGCCAGCAAAACAAAGGCAGCGAAAGGGCTGAAATTTTCTACATCGACATTCATCGCGAAGAAGTCATTCACATCAAGCAAGGGAAGAAAATGGTGAGGCCTCTTTTCCCTAAAGAAACTGCAGTCAAAGTTATAACTCCAAAGTGGCCTAAAGGGGCTGCTCGAGCCAAAGGTAAGGAGAAGATAAGCTAGTCTGCAAACACATGACCCCGAAGGGAGAAGCATCTGGCCAAGCAAGTACTTCAAGCTCAGAAAGCCGAATAGTACCCAGCTTGCCAAAGAGGAAGTCATCTGAAGCTAAGCGGCGGAAGGTCGCCTACCGATTTGCACGACGCATGCGAGTGCTACCAATCCACTTCGACAATCCTAAAGAAGAAGTGGTAAGAAGATTCCCATGTCCTAAGGAAGAGTGGTTCAGTTACTGCTCTCGCTGTTTTGGGAAGCGAGTGGAGGATCTTCCTCCTCTCCCTGTACAACTTATCCTGAAGAAGCTCTTCACCACGGGTGAAACCCAGTGGGTTGGGGACCAGTTGCTACGGAATGGAGTAGAATTCATGCAACACGCTGACTACGGAAATTACCTGCAATTGCTACTAGCAAAGAGGTTTGGAGTGGTCAGACGCGATGCCATCACCCCATACGTGCTGAGCAACAAAGGAGAGGTAGAGCCCATGAAAGGCGACGACCTCTTGTGGATGTGCCGACTCATCAACACTGGCACGGCATGAGTATAAGTAAGTATTCCACCCTCTGTGCATGATGGAAAATGGACCGACGGCATTCCTGTTCAGATTCCTTCAGCATATGCATGTGAATATCTATGTAGATAGGAAAGTCTTCTACCAACATAAGATCATATACCTATTTGGTGCGGCGGTACTAGGAGAAATCCTCAATTCCCCGAACCCTATCATTCTCCCCATATTAGATTACCATCATTCCTTTAATGTCTCTATCTTTATCCTATTTTAACGTATCCACCCACTCCTGTAAAAAGCCGCTATGAGCCGCTACTATTGTTAATGTAAAAAAGAAAAAGGAAAAAAAGAGGTTTGTAATTTCCTGAGTCACTACCATGGCAAGTGTTTCTTTCCCCACGTTCAGTGAAAACAAGGGAGAAGATCTCACCACCGACTTTTTGGATGATTTCGACATTGCTTGTGTTGTCTCCAACAAAGATGACAACGCTTCACGACTTATAATTTTTCCTCTACTGACGAAAGTAGAGGCCAAGTCCTGGTGTAATGCATTGCCCCAGGCTACCAAGAATGCATGGGATGTGTTAAGAGCTGCTTTTGTAAAGAGGTTTGGTGGAGGCACAACCTCGGAGAAGCTATGGTAGCTATACTGACAGAATTAAAGCAGGGAGGTCTGCCGGAGTATTCCACCTACGAGTCCAAATTTGTGGACTTATGGGAGAGATGGGTGGCCTCACTGGAGGAAGGCGAAGGAGCGCCTAATTTCATAAAGAAGGACCGTTTCATTGCTGGTCTATGGTCGCCGCTTAAAGAGAAGGTGAAGGGAAGGTTTCCTGCAACATATGAGTTGGCAGTCAAAGTAGCCCGCCTTAAAGACAAGAAACTACGCATGCAAGCAAGAGTAAACGAGTCAGAGGAAACAAGCTCGGCCCGACCAACCCCAGTGACTGCAACAACCAATCATAGAGTCCAACCGTAGGAGGAATCAGAAGAGCAGCAAGACCTGCTGAGTCGCGTCACCACCCAACTAGAGAGTTTATCCGTGCATCTGGTGCATCAAGGGCATGCACTTGGAAGGAATACAAAACAAGGAAGAGGAAAACAAAGGCAAAACCAAGAGTACCAGTGTTACAACTGTGGGGAAGATGGCCATGGAATGTACTACTACCCACACCCGAGGAGGCAGAATTTCAATAGAGGGGGGAGACAGAATCATATCTCTTCGCCAAGAGCAAGACCACCACCTAGGCAACTAGGACCGATCGCACCGATCCAAATCCTTAGACCACCTGTACAACAACAACCACCACCCCAACCTCTCATTCCGCCACTACCCCCACCACCTGCTGTGAACCAAGTGGTGAGTGTTATTAGCTTGGAGGCTAAAGGGAAGGAGAAGGTAGAAGAATTAGTTCAAGAGAAGCACAAAGGGAAATCGAAGGTAGAAGAAGTGGATGCTATGGGAGTGAAGCGTGCCAGGGACGAAGAAGAATCTCAAAGAGAAGAGAAGATGAAAGGGAAGGCCGAGTTTAGCAAGCAAGAAGCTAAACCGCGGCGGAAGATAGACATCGTGGACTTCTCACTAGGTGAGTATGCAAAACCCTATGTCTTAGTTCAAGATGTGTTAATGCAGGGCCCGAAGATAACTTGGCCCCAATTACTCCACCTTGCACTCAGAATGAGGAGGAAATGGAAAAAAATGGTAAGTACCAGGAAATCAAGGCCCAGGATAGCTCGGGCTATCTCTGGAAGGGATCTCGATGACATCCTACCAACCATGGATGCTCACATCAAGGGGCAATGAATCTCAAACGTCTAATTAGATGGTGGCACGCAAATATGCGTCATGACTGAAAAGATGATGCACCATCTAGGTCTAGAGGTAAGTAGGCCGGCACCCTGCCGAGCCAAGATGGCAAACAATGTAAGAGTGAAATGCGTGGGCATTGTAAATGCGGTAAAAGTGAAAGCATTCAATACAGAAGTGGAGGTAGACATCTTTGTCATGCCACACAAAGGGGAGGGCTACCCCATCATTCTTGGGAGGCCTTGGCTTATGGCTATGGAAGCTAAACAAGACTGGATCACCGGGATGATTTAGATGAAGAACGCTAAAGGGAAATCCATATTCTACAGCATGAGGACTGGAAAGTAGCGCAACATGATCTTGGAGGCTTCAGAAGATGATTCCACCAGCGATTAATCATCTACCTTAGGAGAAGAGACGACCACCACCGACAGAAGTGACAGTAGCATCGAAGTGATGGGGGTCATTCTTAAAGACCCAAACAGATTGACACAATCTGAAACACCCTTGACAAACCAAGAGGGATCATCAGGTATGGAGTCCTTGGAGGATGCAGGTAAGTTACAAAAAATGCTCTCAAATGAGTTAACTAATGAAGAAAGGAAGGAGTATGTCTCCATGCTAGGTAACTTCACTACTTTGTTCATTGATGGATATGATAAGATCACAAGAATTACAGTAGTGCAACACCACATAAAGCTCAAGAAAGGCAGTAAACCTGTAGTACAAAAGCTCAAAAGACTTGGAGTAATCCAACAAGAGGCACTGCTTAAAGAAGTGAGAAGTTTGCTACAAGTAGGCTTCGTCTACCCTGTCGAAGACTCGGAATGGGTCTCCCCAGTAGTAGTCACCCAAAAAAAAAAGGTAAGTGGAGAGTCTATGTGGATTATAAACCTCTCAATGCAGCCACGAAGAGGGATCACTTTCCCCTTCCATGCCAGGATGAAATACTCAATGAGGTGGCAGGTCACGAGCGATACACAGTGTGCGATGGCTACTCAGGATACTTCTAGATTAGCATTGCGGAGGAAGATCAAAAGAAGACAACCTTCATCACACCTTGGGGATGTTTTGCCTATAGAGTGATTCCGTTTGGCCTCACTAACGTCCCGGAC
The DNA here is from genome assembly GCF_014529385.1 of Adiantum capillus-veneris. Taxonomy (NCBI): domain Eukaryota; kingdom Viridiplantae; phylum Streptophyta; class Polypodiopsida; order Polypodiales; family Pteridaceae; genus Adiantum; species Adiantum capillus-veneris. The sequence continues at coordinate 34,058,087 of NC_140954.1, forward strand.
ACATTTCAACGCTATGTGACTTTTGTCTTCCAACCCTACTTTGGAACATCAATATGGGTTTTCATAGATGATTTTTGCATCTATAGCTCACGAGCCCTTCATTTAAGCAAAGTCTATGATGGCTTAACCAGGCTACAAACCTTGGGTGGCCAGATCAATGTGGATAAGTGTCACATTGGTGAAAGCAAAGTCACTGTACTTAGTCATGTAATTTCAACAAAAGGGATCGAGGCTGACCCTAGCAAGATTCAAGCCCTAGTATCTTTGTCGTCACCCACCACCACTAAGCAGCTGGTTTCTTTCCTTCAGAAGGTAAGATACTTAAGCAGGTTCATTCACCTGCTATCTCAAGTGGTCCTTCCCCTACAACAACTCACCTAGAGGGATGTCTTCTCATGGAGTGACGAGAATGAGCAACAATTTGCTGAGGTAAAACAAATCCTAGCTAAGCTTCCCACTATTTCACCTCCTAAGTGGGACGAGCCATTTTATGTAACCCTAGTGTGGGAAGTGATACACTCGGAGCTGTGATAATGTAAAAGGACCCCCAAATTAATTCTCTAGTTGTGTCATGACCCCCTCAAAAAAGGGATTTACCGAAGTAGAACACATGATTCTGGCACTAATGTTTGCTACCACAAAGTTCCTCTCCTATCTCCTGCCTAGACCCTTTGTAATCCTGACAATGGAAGAGGTTTTCCCATATGTAATGCGACACATGGATGTCTCATCTAGGATCTCAAAGTGGTTGATTAGATTACAAGAGTTTGAATACACCATGCAAGTAGAAAAATCCACCAAGGCTAGTTTAGCGGGAATTCTCACTCATCGCCATTATGAGAAGAAGCTGAAGGTCAACACGGAAGAAAAGGAAGAAACACCAATGGTAGAGAGTCCTAGGCTAGAAAGAGCTCACTCTCTTTTCTTTGACAGAGCATACAAGAGAACAATGGATCAGTCTGCAACAGGCATAGTCATTTTCAATGAACAGCAAGAAAGAGTATTCTCCATTGGGCAGTTATTACACTCCCACTCCAACAATGAAGCAGAATATGCAGCCCTAATTCTTGGGTTGGAACAATGTATTTCACAAGGAATTCAGCGCCTAAATGTGTTTGGCGATGCTTTGCTTTTGATAAAGCAGATAAATGGCACCTGGGATTGTAAGAATCAAGTTTTACTTGGTCAACTCCGCCAAGTTAAGGACCTTCTAAATAAGTTTGAAGCAGTGAAGCTATTTCATGTCCCTAGAGCAGAAAATTAGGAGGCAAATGCTCTAGAAAAGAATGAATACAAGACGTTTCAGTAGGAGCAACCAAACTAAAGCTACCCCTCTTCCAAGGTAGTGATGTTATGCCTGATATTGTCAATTTTTTAGATAGGGGAGAATGTCCGGAAGGATACACCAACGGCCAGAAGCAGTGGCTGGTAAGGAAGGCTACTAGGTACCGCCTTGTAAACGACCACTTGTATTGTAAGGGCAAGGATCAAATTCTCAGGCGGGTGCCAACCTCTAGTGAGATCATAGAGGTAATTTCAAGTTGCCATGATGGCGTCTGCGGCGGTCATTTTTCTCTAGACATCACCATTAGGAAGATTCTACAAGTAGGATACTCTTGGCCTAGTTTGAATAGGGATGTACACCATTGGTGTAAAACATGTAAGGCTTTTAGAGTGGCCAGTGATCGAACATTAACCTACGAGCCACAAACTCCTATCATCTCATATGGTCCATTTGAGAAATGGGGAATAGATGCAATCGGTCCTTTACCAAGGGCCCAATCAGGTAAACTGTACATCATAGTGGGTGTAGACTACATGACTCGATGGGCAGAAGCAACAGCCACCAACCGCATTACAGTCCAAGAGGTAGCAAAGTTCATTTTTGAGCATATATGTTGCCGTTTTGGCACTCCTCTTGAGATAATATCAGATAGAGGACCAGGATTCAGAGGTGATTCAGTGGGAGAATTGATGAAGAAGTTAGGCATCACATGCCGACATTCCACACCATACTATCCACAATGCAATGGTCTGGTAGAGCAGTTAAACGGAATGATTTGCAAAATCATCACAAAGTAGGTGAACAATCACACAGGGGACTGGGATAAACATCTCATGGCAGCTCTTTGGGCCTACAGAACAACGTTCCGAACATCACTAGCTTTCACCCCTTTCCATCTAGTTTAGGGGAAGGAGGCAATTCTACCCATTGAGGTATAGATAGCCAGCTTACGAGTTTTGGCTAGCTAGATACATCGTCCGATTGTAAATCTCTGAAACCACATCTTGGATCTGGAGAGACTCCAACTAGATAGGGAAGAAGCAATCAATCACTATGCAGCGCAGGCAGAACAACGCCGGCTCACTTTCAATCAAGGGCTTAAAGAAAAGGGACTGGAAAAAGGCATGTAAGTGTTGAGATACGACAACAGATTTGACACCAAGAAGGATAAGAAAATTTAACCTAGATGGGAAGGGCCATTCATCATCAAGAAACACTATGACAACGGCAACTATAAGCTGATGGAAGCAGATGGAAGAATTCACAAGACTAGGGTCAATGGATGGAAACTAAAAAGGTATTTTCTTAGGTTTGATCCAGAATTCATGCCAGACATTCCAGAAGAGGGAGAACCCTCTAACTCCCAGCTGAAGATGCAGAAGCTGGGCTAGAAGCATGAATGCCTCTAGCCAAAGGGAGAAGGCTAATGATGGTCGATTTTTTGAAAATCAAAGAAAAAAAGAAAAGAAAAACTTATTTTTCCTTTGTTGTAGCCTTGGCAACACTGTTGGAAGGCTCCACAACGCCTGGTAAACCTCACGACACCTCTATGGGCATGGCACACCCCCCCCCTTCGATTGACCGGCCTTATCACCCTCACGCCCCCGCTTGTCTATACCCTAGCCGAGCTGGCCACCTTCGTTTTCAGATACCCATTCTCTCTCTCCCCGTAGTTTATTCCCCCCCCCCCGGCAGGCATCAGATGAAATAACCCCCTCCCCTCCCTCTCTCTCTCATTTTCCATACATACCTCTCTCTAATATCCTCTCTCTCTCTCTCACCCAAACCTTTCCCCCCCTTACTGGCTACCATCGGCCAGGGGCAAGCCTCGAGAACTCACCCCAACCCCTCTCTCGTTTTCCCACTCGCGCTCCCTCTCTGTCGAGCCGCATGTGAACTCCCGCTCTCCCGTAGTCTTATCCTCACCCTCTGAACAACGCCGGCTCACTTTCAATCAAGGGCTTAAAGAAAAGGGACTGGAAAAAGGCATGTTAGTGTTGAGATACGACAACAGATTTGACACCAGGAAGGATATGAAAATTCAACCTAGATGGGAAGGGCCATTCATCATCAAGAAACACTATGACAACGGCAACTATAAGCTGATGGAAGCAGATGGAAGAATTCACAAGACTAGGGTCAATGGATGGAAACTAAAAAGGTATTTTCTTAGGTTTGATCCAGAATTCATGCCAGACATTCCAGAAGAGGGAGAACCCTCTAACTCCCAACTGAAGATGCAGAAGCTGGGCTAGAAGCATGAATGCCTCTAGCCAAAGGGAGAAGGCTAATGATGGTCGATTTTTGAAAATCAAAGAAAAAAAGAAAAGAAAAACTTATTTTTCCTTTGTTGTAGCCTTGGCAACACTGTTGGAAGGCTCGACAACGCCTGGTAAACCTCACGACACCTCTACGGGCATGGCACACCCCCCCCCCCCCTTCGATTGACCGGCCTTATCACCCTCACGCCCCCGCTTGTCTATACCCTAGCCGAGCTGGCCACCTTCGTTTTCAGATACCCATTCTCTCTCTCCCCGTAGTTTATTCCCCCCCCCCCGGCAGGCATCAGATGAAATAACCCCCTCCCCTCCCTCTCTCTCTCATTTTCCATACATACCTCTCTCTAATATCCTCTCTCTCTCTCTCACCCAAACCTTTCCCCCCCTTACTGGCTACCATCGGCCAGGGGCAAGCCTCGAGAACTCACCCCAACCCCTCTCTCGTTTTCCCACTCGCGCTCCCTCTCTGTCGAGCCGCATGTGAACTCCCGCTCTCCCGTAGTCTTATCCTCACCCTCTGAACAACGCCGGCTCACTTTCAATCAAGGGCTTAAAGAAAAGGGACTGGAAAAAGGCATGTTAGTGTTGAGATACGACAACAGATTTGACACCAGGAAGGATATGAAAATTCAACCTAGATGGGAAGGGCCATTCATCATCAAGAAACACTATGACAACGGCAACTATAAGCTGATGGAAGCAGATGGAAGAATTCACAAGACTAGGGTCAATGGATGGAAACTAAAAAGGTATTTTCTTAGGTTTGATCCAGAATTCATGCCAGACATTCCAGAAGAGGGAGAACCCTCTAACTCCCAGCTGAAGATGCAGAAGCTGGGCTAGAAGCATGAATGCCTCTAGCCAAAGGGAGAAGGCTAATGATGGTCGATTTTTGAAAATCAAAGAAAAAAAGAAAAGAAAAACTTATTTTTCCTTTGTTGTAGCCTTGGCAACACTGTTGGAAGGCTCCACAACGCCTGGTAAACCTCACGACACCTCTACGGGCATGGCACACCCCCCCCCCCCCTTCGATTGACCGGCCTTATCACCCTCACGCCCCCGCTTGTCTATACCCTAGCCGAGCTGGCCACCTTCGTTTTCAGATACCCATTCTCTCTCTCCCCGTAGTTTATTCCCCCCCCCCCCGGCAGGCATCAGATGAAATAACCCCCTCCCCTCCCTCTCTCTCTCATTCATACATACCTCTCTCTAATATCCTCTCTCTCTCTCTCACCCAAACCTTCCCCCCCCTTACTGGCTACCATCGGCCAGGGGCAAGCCTCGAGCACTCACCCCGACCCCTCTCTCGTTTTCCCACTCGCGCTCCCTCTCTGTCGAGCCGCATGTGAACTCCCGCTCTCCCGTAGTCTTATCCTCACCCTCTTCCTTTCTCACACTCTCCCCCCCCCCTTGGCCCGTTAATATTCTTCCCCCCCCTCTTCCCCACCCACTCGCCTCACCCTCCCCTCGGCCTCATTACCCCCCCTTGGCCTGCTATCCCCACCCTCTTTCTCCCCACCCACACCATTGGCTTCTTCCCCTCCTCTCATCCTTGAGGCACCATGCAAAACAAAGGATAGGACAACCCACCCCCAAGCACGCTGTCAAGAAGTTGGCGGTCTTGCCAGGAAGGCACCGGGCCTCTTGCTGTGAGAGTTTGTGAGGAATCTCAAGGGTTATGAGAAGGAGCTAAGATGTAGATAACATAGCTTCTAGAGCTAAAGAAGAAATGTAGCTAAAGAAGAAATGTAGCCAAAGAAGCCGCTCTCTTTCCCTTACAAACACATACGTGATGGAGAGAACTCATGAAAGATAGTCAAAACAAAACAAAAATGAAAACATCGAGATTACGATCATATCGTATCATGGGTAGGATAAAAGGGTTAATGGATGAGTTAATGATATTTAATCTTTGTTGTCCAAAGAACGGATTTCTCTTTGGAACTGTAGCTTTGTGCTTACTATAATGTATATGTTTTGTCTAGCGATGGGGATTAGTTGTGAGTACAAATCCTCTTGATTCATAATAAAATAACCACACTCACATCAAAAGAGAAGTTATAGTCAATAATAGGTAGTATGATGGGATCTGGTGAGAGAAGTTTTTCGTTGAGCCTTTCAGGACCAAATAGAAACACTATGCGTTGCTGAAAGTGAATCTTTCGACTAATCCAAATGTTGACCCTAATAGATTGCACAGAATGGAAATGAAAGAAATCGCCTCTATGTGGATTATGGTTATTCATCGATGATAGACTTAGTATGTTCAAAGATAAAGGTGTGAAAGAAGTGAAAGGAGAAGAAGAAGAGAGTTTCTCTCCCAAGCCCTATTGTTGCCCTTCGGCAATAAGGATGCTGCGGGGAGAGAAGTACCTGTAGCAAGGAGATTCTAGAGTTTGTGGAAGAGAATGGGAACCTTAAGAGAAAGAGGTGCTTGTGAAAGATGAAGATATGGTTACTAACCTTGTGCACATAATTGTTTCCCGCAAGAAGGTTGTGCCAGTTACATTGACAAGATTGCTGCTTGAATACCTTCCAATAAAACAATTAGGACACAACAAGAGAGATGAAAGGAGGAGTAAAGATAGAATTAGAGATAGATCTAAGTGTGGTGGTGGTATTAAAGATAAATAATGAGAGATAGAGATAAAGTTAGAGACAAGTATTGGACTAGATATGCAAATGAAAGTAAAACTGGCAACATATATCTTACATGAGAGAAATCGCCACCACCTTAATGGAGAGAGAAGATGAGGCAAGACTTCAGCCTTTCTTCAAGAGAAAGTGTGGCCTAAGATAAGTGTGTCACTATGGAATTAAGCTATTCTCACTCACTCGTAACTTCCCCCAATGAAGACAAGGTTGTCCTTTTTATAGGTGAGGGAGCAATGGTTTACATAATCACTTGATTAGGCTAAAGAGTTAGCCCAAATCAAATGTTCTTTGAATATTTCTTAAAATGGGCAATATTAGGACTCAAAATATCATGAAATTCAGCATTTTTGGTCATTGAGGCTCCATGTGGGTGCATGATGTATGTGGGCCCCACCTAGGCATCTTTTGTGTGGCTCTAGCAGGGGGTCCCAACTTGTGTGTCATGTCCTTCAAGGCATCTTTGAGGTGTCACATTCACATGCTTATGTATTTTATCCTCCAAATATATTATTTTATGGAAAAAGACCAAGATTATCTCTTTTTACTTGATTCACCTGTTTACCATCTCTTCTTGCAGTGTAGTTGTGAGAGGGTTTTTCATTGGTTTCCCTGTAACTCGGATTGACATGCTTCAAAAGGAAAAATTGGCCTACTAAAAGAGATTGAATTGGTTTTGGCCTTTTCTCCACGCCCTTAGGTCTAGATTTCCAAATTGGGATGATCCAAGAAGCTTTGGATCTTCCTTTTCATAAAGTCTTCTAGTAGGCCTTTCCCTCTTGTATGTATCCAAGAAGGTGTGCATTATTGAAGGGTTATATTATTAGGTAAATGTGAAAAGAAGAAAATAATTTATATATGGTAGGGTATAGCTGAGATATTAGAAGAAATATACAAATGCTTTTCCCCCAGACAAAAAGAGGCACAATCATTGATACTTCTCTTGCAGTACTTTCTAATAGTAATGTACATTTATATTACTTCAAAGGTAATACTAAGGTATGGTAGAAAGCTTTTATTTATGCATATGAGTATTATATGAAGTATACTAATGCATCAAAAAGTCACAAGATAAATCGTTTAATGCCCGTTCCCACTATATACGTGCCACAGCACGACAACGCGTAGCTGTCTTTGGCCGCCAACACACAGAAAAAAATAAAATAAAAAACATATATATAATATATATAGATAAGCCCCCGTTCCCACCGTATGCTTGCACACACATACAAATACACACACACGCACTCACTCATGCGCACCCATATACATATATATATACATATCCGCCCACATGCACATACGTACACACACACACACACACACACGCATATACACACATAAATACAAGGAAAAACTAAGGATTCCATGACTACGACGACGAAAGAAGGAGGACCCAAAGCACGCGCCGCCAACAACAAAAAGAGGAAATGCCTCGAAGGCATGCCCCGACCGACCCCGAAAAGAAGTACGCTCTACACCGACGCACCGACAACACACCATTCGCTGGCAACACACAACCACGACGCCAAATTCAATAATTTATATGTTATTTTTATCATTTCTTCAGTTTTCACCCGAGCCATTGTAAAATTCCCATTTTTTGTAAATATCCTCTCTCTAGGTGATGGTCACAAAGGCCCACCTAGAGATTCTCATGTTTTAATAACCTCCCAAAAACAAAGCAAGGGTCAACCACACCGGGCCCACCACTTGCTTTGTCTCCCCGATTAAGCTTATCCTAATCACACTGGGATTACCATAATCCAAGCAGCCAACACCTATAAATTGGCAGTGAGAGGTCACTATCGGGGGAGGGGGGACAGTCCATGAGAAGTCAATACTTAGTGTAGTGGAAAGAGTTGACACTATCACCATCACGGGGAGGGGGCTTGTGTGTTGGGTTTGCCTTGGGAATTGCACCATGCGAAGGGAACCACATCCATCTCTCGACTCCAATGGTCGATGCATACACGCACACACGCTCTTGATAGCAAGCTCCACAATCATTGAGTCGTCTCAGAGAACGCACCAAGTAGGTTGCACCATCTCCTCTCCCTACCTCTCTACCACCACGGCGTGCCATTTGTAAATACTGCAAAAATAATTCTCCCTCACACCCCCGAGGGTTTTCATCATTTGCAAATCTCTCTCTCTCTCTCTCTCTCTCTCTCTTTCTCTCTCTCTCTCTCTCTCTCTCTCTCTCTCTCTCTCTCTCCGTGTGTAAGTTCGCGGTGTTAATATCATCGTGGTTTGCGTCCCAGCCACTCAAAGCTAGGTGGTGCCCCCTGTTCGCTTTACCATGAGACAAGCTCGAGGCGCTCCATTCGGTCCCCGGCGTTTTAGAGGCCGTCGGGGCTCGGGGTTCGCTTTGCTCCCGTCAACATGGAAAGATGACGCCTAGTTGTTAACATGCTTTAACTTATTGTAAGCAAACTCCAAGTAGAGCAATAAATGCTTTTTAATCGGATTTCTTGGTGCTAATATACGCACTTTGCATATCTTTTAGCACAAGACACTTTGTAATCTGCGTATCCCCTTGGATAACTGATAGTTCTGAGGTGTGTTTCCCCCATGGTTTACAAACAGTCATCCCAAATGACTAGTAAACGGGGATCACAATATCGTAAAATCTTGTTGAGGAATCAACAATGTCCTGAATAACTGTCGTGGTTAACTTGAAAAATTCACAAGCACCCAAACCGAGCCATGACCTCTATTGGTGATTGGTAGACCCAAAAGTAATCTCATAGAGATACTGTACATAGAGTGAAAAATGCTTTATAGCAACAACCTGATGAATATGCATGCCATTCCAAATCAACCTTTGCTAAACACTAGGGCCCATAACGGTTAGTGTGCATGCATTTAGCAAAAAATAGACCCGAACCTGTATATCCATGATTATCCTTGTCAATACTTTTGGCGAATGTGATGTTCGTAGCACATCACATTAAAGAGGACTCTAAATAGTCTTGAAAAGAAACTAAATAAGTTCTGCTGCAATCATTTGCAAGCCTTGCTGAAATGTTTGAACCATAATAGAAGGTGAAACAATAATCTCTTCTAGGGACAAACAATGAAACGGACTGCCTGAGAATGAGCCTCCGAACCTCCCATTAAATAGCCCCTTGGGCCTCATTCCCTATCCACACTTGCAGCTAGCCCGTTGGGCTTGGTCCTTGACCACTGGGCATTGCCCTTGGCATGACATTACTCCCCCCTTGGAGAAGCGTTTTCATCCTCGAAAACAAGAGTGATAATACACTAATGTTTTCCATAGTGGCATCCGTCATGGATCCAGTTGATTGGTTGACCGAAACACGGTTCAACAGGAGGTTCAATGAAACCAAGAGTAACATCTTGATTTTCCACATTGTTGTCCATTTGCAACCATTTTGTGTTGCCGATTCATATGTAATCATAGTGTGTAGACTCCATTTAGAACGCACATGAGTATGCTAAACGAGTTATCACACAAAGATGTACCCAAAAGAGTACCTCGTTTCACTTTCCATGAAAGTAACTTGCTAACATAACTTATCAGCCAAGTGTAAGTCCTTGACTTGTTCTCAAATCTCATTAGTAAACAACCCCACCATAACTAGTGTTCAAGGTTGAGAGCCTGACTTATACATGAAGAGACGAACCTAGTCGCAAACATGATTTATCTAATGGTAAGCAAGCTCCAAGTAGAGCAATAAACGCTTATTAATTGGATTTCTTGGTGCTAATGTAAGTACTTTGCATATCCTTTAGCACAAGATTACACTTTGTAATCTGCCTATCCCCTTGGATAACGGACAGTATTGAGTTGTGTTTCCCCCACGGTTTATAGACTGTCATCCTAGATGACTAGTAAACGGGAATCGCAATATCGTACAAAATTGCTCAGGAATCAACAATGTCCTGAATAACCATTGTGGTTAACTTGAAAAGATCCACAAGCACCCAAACCGAGCCATGACCTCTATTGGGGAGTGGTAGACCCAAAAGTAATCTCATAGAGATACTGCACATAGAGTGCAAAATGCTTCATAAGCAACAACTTGAGGAATATGCATGCCATTCCAAATCAGCCTTGCTAAACACTAGGGCCCATAACACCTAGTGTGCATGAATTTTAGCAAAAAATAGATCCAAACTTGTATATCCATAATCGTCCTTGCCTATACTTATGGCGAATATGGTGATTGTTCTCAAGATTGAACAAATCTATCCAGAGGAGTACGCATCGCTGTTAATGGCCAGGCAAGAGTCGTGCCATTAAGAATGTTTTGGGGTTCATTTTTGTCCTACATGTTTTTAGTAGGATGCTTGAGTTGAGTTCCTAATAATTTTAAACTCACATCAGTTGATCTACCTCATGGAGTTTAGATGCAACAAACAGTTATGACAACACGTTTATCCATAGAAGCTACACTTTTCACTTGTGGGTAAGACCCAGTGGGTGATTACTAAAGCACTCCCTCGACATTCAAGATCACATCTTGATCTATCACAGTGCTACTTTCAAGGAAAGACGTTTGCAATCTACCATGGGGTAGTGGACAACTCCAATCATTTCAGTACACGATCGACTAGGTTAGTTACGGTTAACTGCTACTTACACAGGTTCTCACATAGGACAGGCCCAAGGGGTTCAACTAATGAGATTCTAACCAACAGGTTTGGATTGCCAAGGCAACACCCAAGGTTTCCATTGCAATGTTGCTTGTTTTTCCATTAGTGCTCCTGTGCATTTGAATACGGGTAAGTGAACTTTAAGCTCACACCCTAGGAATGCATCTATTGATTGAATGTTTTAGAGACATGCCAAGGGCACGTTAGAACAAAGTATTTTGGGCCATAGTGTCCAACATACATTATTTGCATTATGCAGTTATAGAACCACTTGTAGGGTTTATTTGGCACATGTTGTCACATGGGATGCAACATGGTCTAGGAACTCAAGGATTTTGGCTTAGCCACTGTGGAGCACGACTAATGAGGGCCCCTCTCAATCCCGTCGTAGAGCGTTTACCTCCACGCACAAGTACATCTCGTACTTGAAGGATGTTTTTTAAGACACCCTTACATGAGACATATTCCACACGTGGAGAATATGAGTCTTTGGGGCTGACACTAGCACCCACTATTTCAATTCAGTGTCACGACAAAGTCCCTAGGTGCTGGTCAAATCTATGTTCTCGACCATTTTAGCACGACGTATCAGGAGCAATTTCGGTGGCCAAAAATTGTCGGGTACTTGGAATTCCCTGTTAAGGTACAAGTGCAGCTAAACAATATTACAGATGGTTGTTTATGCATATAGCAAGGATATGAGTTGTTAATGAAGAGGTTTCATTCTTTATACCTAGAAGTGATTACTGTTTCACCTTCTATTATGGTTCAAACCTTTCAGCACGGCTTGCAAATGATTGTAGCTGAAAGTATTTAGTTTATTTTTAGAAATATTTAAATTCCTTTTTAATGTGTGCTAGGAGCACCATATTCGCCATAAGTATAGGCAATGACGATAATGGATATACATGTTCGGATCATTTTTTTGCTAAAATGCATGCACGCTAGGTGTTATGGGCCCCAATGTTTAGCAAAGTCTGATTTGGAACGGTCAATTGGATGGCATCTTGGCCACGTTCTAGCTGAGAGTTAGAGCACCTTGGCTTAGGCTGACGCACGAGCAAAACATATATCGAAATCTGCTTAAAAAGTTTTCATTACTCTTTGAGAGAAATAAGAAAGAGAGGGAAGGAGAGCATGCTGGGCTAAGGAACTTTCCTTAAGTTTTGAGAGTGTGTACCCAATCTGTGTGCTCTTATGCATCGTATGCCTGGATTTATCCTATAAGCATACTTTAGTGTTTTGGTATGACTCTCTCATCAAGAGAGGTAGCAGAAAAACACAAAACACACCGTGACCCGCCTACCTTGCAGGGGTCGTGTTTGCACAAGGATGACATGAATATGGCACGCTGCCTGTGAATTAATTCCTAGTTGTAGGTTTGTGGTAGTGGTGTTGTGTGGTGACAGCAACCAAAAATCATGTGAAACAATCCAGAAATTATCTTGTCCTTGAGAGAGTTTCCGGTGTTATAGCGGAATCCAAAGGGTAACATGCCGTGTATGAAAAATTGTAAGCCCTTGGCTACAGTACGGGTTCAAACATACAAACCAACATCATTGCCAAAATCATAAGTGCCTTGCACAGTCGGTACTGGTAGGACTGCTTGTGAGGTGATATCCCAATGTTTGCCAGTGCCCCAATCTTGTGTGCCAATTACCTTGATGGCCAGTCAAAAGGCAGTATCGTAGCACAAGTTAGAAGCCTTGCTTCACTGACAAAAGATCTCTGCTTTTCATAACTGACAAGCCTTTGCAACGGAAATGCTTAAGCATGAAAAATCAAGCAAATCGTAACATAGTCTAACCCGATTTCCCACACGTATATCATATATACTCGCATATGGCATGCATGCCCGTCTGGTATGTAATATTATGCAAGCATAGTAACAAATCCCTTAAACTGGTATGCTCGTAGTAGATGTCAAACATGGAAAGTCTCATTACGAAATTTGTCACTTATGGAAGCCGTGTTTCACATAAGTACATCGATGCTCATAGAAAAATAGATTCGGTTAGTCACCTACAAATATCGTGGCAAAAGTGAATCGACCTTGTCGAACTCTTTCAGCTAAATGACCATGTCAAAATTGCTTAAATAAAGACATCATTATGTATTATAGCTTTACTGAATATGCTATACTAAGCCAGATATTGTATCATATACAACTAATGAAAAAAATTATATGAAGGGAAGATAACCTTTAATTTAGCACTAGGTTGGTAACCTAATGGGACATAAAAGTGTCCTTTCAGGGTTTTGAAAAAAACCTCCAAAACCATAGTAGATCCACTCATTTTGTAAAATCCTTTCATGAGGTTATATTTCAAGGCCTACTACACATGGAAAAAATAAGAAACTTGTAAAATTTCTCATCTTTTGGTCACACCAAGCCTCCAAAGTTGATGGACCAGTACATTTTCATCAAAACAGTCATTTCTTACGTTTTGTTGCATAAAAATAAGATTAGGGATTTTTGTAGGACTTGAGATAAATTCCCTATTTAACTTCAATGGGTTGGTGATCAAAACATATAATTGCTTCTCACTCACTATTTTTTGTTTTGCCAAAAGAAATAGGTACAAAAAAGTTGAATTTTTACCATTCTGCAAACCTATCATCAAAGTTTCTATAGCCACGCTCAATACAAATAATATATGCATGTTTTCTTAGTTCCTTATTGTCCTTTAGGTTCATAAGGAGCCATGGAGCATGTCAAAAGAATAATACATCTCTTACCAAGGAGAATCTTGGGGACAAAGATGAAGTACTAAATACAGCAAACATGAAAAAACTGGGTTCAACATTATGAGTTGTAGAATCCCATAGAAACTATTCAATATCTAGCCAGATTTGATCCTTATGACTAGATATGGTTACTACCTACAAAATGCATGTAGTTGTCACAAGAAAATAACAATATTGAAAAAGCTATACTTGATATATTAGAATGTTTCGTTTTCTTCTATAATTGAAAAAATTAACCATCATTGTCTACTATGCAAAATAGGGTATTAGGTGCCCCAAAACTCAAGGAAAATTAGCTTTATGTTACAATATGCGACATACAAAATCAAAACTGCATTTGGATATCATGAAAGACACCAAAAAAATCATAGAAGAGCTACCATTGGCTAAAAAACAGGATTTGACAATTTTTGTAATTTGGTCATAACTTACAACTTTAACATTTATTTCTCCCTAGAAGCATCAAAACATGTTGAGGACTAATAAAGATAGTTCTCTAGCATTATAGACCTCACAAAAATGAATTCTAGAGTGGTATAGTTGCAAAAAGTTGAAAAAAGCCAAAAACAGGACCCGTTTTTTCACACAGTTTAGGTTGTGAAATGTTGTGCAAGCACAAGGTTAGAGATGGAATTGATATTCCAAAAAAATGTGGAGTTTTTTTCAGCTCATGAGACAACTTTCTAGATAGATAGCATGTCAAAATACATTTTGAAACTCTTGACATAATTCAAGGAAAATGGTCACTGAACAGGACATAAAAGTGTCCTAGGACATAAAAGTGTCCAATTACCAACCTAGTGCTACAGAGCATGCAAGAAATTGATTGACTACGTAGTCGCAAAATCCACCAAAAGACCTAAGAATCCAGTACGTAGGGACAATGTTTCCGTTGATGCTGTCCCATGCAATTGAAACATAACTTCTACAATTTGGCTTTCTGAAAAAGTCTACTGTGGATAGTCTCCTTCTTTCCACCTTGGTAGAGACTGGCACAGGTGTAGACACGGTAGCCTATGGGACGCACGAGATGACCAGCTCCGTAAGGTGATCCACCTGTGTAGCAAGCAATTGGATACAAACCGCCAATTTGCGAAACCGTTCATCAAATAGTTTAAATTCATGTCGTGTAACGTACTCTTGTCATCGATGAGATTGTTAGTATCCTCCAAAATTTCAAGCACACTTTGAGGAGGAGGAGTAGATGCGGTTGAAGGAAGTTCAAAATCAAAAAGATGATTCTCAGAAAGTTTTGTATCCAAAAAGTCAAATGTGGGATCCATTTTCGCTTCCTGTGGTGCTAGCAAAGAAAGAAAAGAACACCTGGATCTCAAAAATCTTGTAGTCGTATGATGTATCATTGTCTTCAATAATTAGCCATGCTAATTAGATCCGTAATCTTAAAAGATATGATATTGCCTTCAAAATCAAGTCGTGCTCGACTGAGAAAGAATTGAACCCGAATCCCAAGACGTTCTTGGATCCGTGGTTGTCCAATTAGCAGTCCATTACAATCGGCATATGCTCCAACAAGATGTCCGTCGTACCTTTCCAAGTATCAAGTTTGAAAGAAGAAGCTAACTTTTGGCCACTGCGGAAAATTGGCTTGTGAACGTGTGCTCAATAATTTCCAAGTGGCGGTTTGTGGTACCTTGCCAAAACCTCCCCAAACCAAAGCCTTCAAAGAAGCTGGTGCGAAGACCTGTGAGCACGTTTTTCTTCCTTGCGACACCTTGCCAAAATCCCTGAATATGCTCCGTCGAGTGAAGGTTGGGGCTTTGGATGCTACCATGCCTCAGAGCTACATATACTCTTGCTCATAGACAAATGTCATAGTAAAAGAAAGTCGAACTTGTCGAGTAGTCACAAATAATCGACCTTGTTGAATTGTACAATGTATTGAAAAGCAAAAAATGAAAATAAAAATTTCTTGCAAAGTATGTACCTTGTACCTACTTGGCTTGATTACGGAGACGAAGCCTTGCTGCAATGATGTCTAGAAAACAAGCCCTAACAATTTGCTTGACAACTTTTTAAAATGGTCGTTAATGGTTGGTACTGTCGAGCACCTGCTGCCTCCTTCATCAAGATTAGCAGCAGACCATGCCGATCTCCATGAGATTCTCCAGCACTACCATGCCCTAACCTTTGCCAGGCATGGAAAGAAGCCTTGCTGTGAAACGAGATCATTTCTTACTCAAGCCTTGCTTGATTTTGGTTATCAAACTAGTCACTCGTCTTTGGAAAACCAAAGTTTGCTAAACACAACCCTCGGCATGATCCAACTGTGTGGGGTTTTTATGCCTTGGATAAGCCATGCGTGCAAGAAAATTTGATAACAACACGGTTTGCACAAGCCTTTCTCACGTCTTGATGCAACATGTTCTTGAGGAAAACATTTACCTCCTATTGTTTACCTGCTAAATGCCCTCGAGAAATTTTTCGTATCGGCCACAGTGCCTGCATGTTTTAGCATCCTTGAACCTTGAGCCATGTCCAATCTTGAGTCAAAGCCTTGCTCGACTACTGAAGATCATATCATTTCCTTGCCAATACCTTCATACCGAAAGTGCTCCATATCAAAAGATATGGCTTTAGCATTGGTAGGTTTTTGGATGTCCTTGAGCTTGTTGGTAGCCTTGCATGTCGTGCCGTTCGTGTCTCTCATAGCTGTAGATACTCCTCATGGTCCTTGCCATTAACCATGCTAGACTTAGATGAAGAATTTCACCGCTTGATGGACCCTAGTCGTGGGCGTCAACATCCATGGCAATATGCATATCCCTTGATCCTTGAGCCATCGGTATACCAAACTCGAACAACAATTTCCTGCCCAATGTGGCAAATGTAGGTTTTGGATTGAGCTTCATCTTTGATTTGTTGATATTGGCCTTGTACTTGCCAAGATAGCCAAACAAACCGATGCCATACATGGCTATCGTAAATAATCATGGTGCAGTTTTTTGCAGGCTTTACAAACTATACTATGGCCGTGATCATAACGCCGCTAGCATGCCTTGCAGAGGCCTTGTACGCGGCTCCGACTATTATGACTGCCGCCACCATGGGAAAAAAGGCTTAAAATAGAGTAGGGGGGCCCAAAATAGGGTGCCCAACTCAAAAAACACAAAAATAATGTGAAAAAACCTTCTACAGCCATGGCAGATCGACTGTGCAGAGAGATTTGGAGCGATCTTCACACCATGGCCATGTGAAAAGCTATCGTCCTTGGCACAAGGCGAACCCGGCAAGCCAAATGTAGATCGGTTTCATGCAGGTCAAGGCCTCCTCCTTCACGATGTGAGGTAATGTGCTTTGTAGCACCATTGTCAAAATACCACGCATGTGAATTTACAGCAACTGACAAGCATGCATCATTGACAACAGGATTGTAAGTGCACTTTGCGCTAAAAGCCCATTCTGCATCAACATCAGCATCACAGTCTCCTTTCACAAAAGACTCAACAATGGCTGCATTTGTAGTGGAACCAACATTTGTAGTGCAAGCACCCTCTTTCTTCTTAGCATCTTTGGCCTTCAACTTAGGACATTGCTTGATCAAGTGATCATTAGATTTACAATAATGGCAACGCATCTTCTTTTTGCCCTTATCACCAGAATTTCCAGACGAATTGCTGTCAGCAGAAGCATGAGGAACAAAAGTTTTGCCACTCACAGCAGAAGTGGCTGCGTTGTTGTTACCACCCTTTCTTTGAGAATCAATAAGAGCGTGCTCAACTGCATGCTGCCTAGTCTTGTTTTTACTAGAAAGTGACTCTTGCAATAGAAATGTGCATAATGCATCAAACTTGACAACTTCACGATTTCCTTGGGTCATAAGTCTCCAAGTACTAGCAAAAGTCTGGTAAGAATCTAGTAAGGCATCAAGAACAATGTGCACAAGGGAACTGTATGAAATAACTTCATCTGCAAAAATAAGTTGCTCATTGATATACTTGACACCAGCAAGAAAAGTGTCCATATCATCCTCCTAATGGGTAATCTTTGACTCCAGCTCTTTATGCAGCAAAGTAATTTTAGCCTCATTGTGACTTGCATAAAGACCAGCCAAAATATCCCAAGCCTGTTTTTCAGATTTTGTTGAGTGGATGTGAGGAACAATGGTGCGCTTCACAGACAACACAATCCATGCATGAGCCTGCGCATCCTTTACATCCCAACAAGATTGTTCTGCCGTAGGCAAGACAACTCTAATAGCAGCAAGACCTGAAACATCCTCAACATCACCTACATTCTCAGAACCAAGTTGTACATCAATGCCCTGTACAACATTCTAGACGCCCTTTGACACAAGAACGTGTTGCATCATATAAGCCCACATAGGGTACTTCCCCATCCAACCTATCCTCAACAGCAAACATCTTGAAGACATCTGTGTTATTGTCAGCCATGGTTAGTGCTGCACCTGATGTGAAACTGCCTGAAAATAGGAGAAATGGAGCGGGAACAACACATGCTATATAGCACAAACCGTAGAAGACTGTAAGCACCTGTTATGCAAAAAAGGGCACTAACAAAAATTATGCACAAAATGACGAAATTGCATGTGCAGACCTGCTTGTAGTGGAAACGGAGGTTGAAATGAGCTCGAAGCAAAAATCTGAGCAGATTGAGCTCATGAGCTCACCGAAAATATTTGTCCACCTGTGAATGGTCGCCAAACCTCACTGTAATTTGAGAAAGTAAGCAGGCCTGTGCTGGAGCAGCTGGCGACTAAGCCCGGGAGGACGCAACCTGCTCTGATACCAATTGTTGGAATTAGGGTTGCAAAGAAACGCACACATATTGGAGAAGATGAAGGAAGCTCAAGACACACAATAGAGAGTGTGTTACTTAGTGTGTAATGGAAAGATAGATAGCCCTAGAGTGGTGGGCGTATATACAATGCACTGGGGAAAAAACCTCCTAAAGAGGGAAAAAATGCCCCGGCGGTCCTAGTGTGTTCACACACATCACTACCACATGTGTATGGTAACACTTATGTCATAGAATATAATTTCTAACCAACCCAAATGATTTTTTCATATTAATTTGATCACTTAATATGGGAGAATAAACGGGAACAAGGGTTAAGATACAAATGTGCTTATAGATCTATTTCAACACGGGGCCAATAGTAAAGGGGCCCAAATGAGAAATGGTCTATCAAAGAGCAAGGCTAACCAATGGAGAGAAGAACCTTAGGGTTGGCTTCATCAAAGCCTCCAAAGGTAAGTGTTAAAAACCTTAAGACATAGTCTTTAATTTTTCAACTTTAGGCAATTAAGGTCCAAGCAGGCAAGGGGGAAGCTTGCTTAAGCAAGGGTTGTGCTTAAGCAGGGGGCTGCCTGCTTACCAAGTTCAAAGAACTTGCTATGAAGAAGGGGGCAAGCCCTACAAAGGAGGGATGTGTGTAGTAAGTATGAACCTCACCTAGGGGCCATACTCTCATGAGAGGAAAGGAGCCACATGTCAGGTGTAGAGGCACATTGGTCAAGTAGGCAAGGGTTTTGCTTAAGCAAGGGGGGTCCTAGCTTAGCCTCACAAGCGGGAAAGAAGGACACTTGTCAAGAGACTACACAACTTGCTTGAAAGGGAGCCAAGCTCTCAATGGCTAGAGGGATACATGGTCCAATGAGCTTCAAGAAAATCCTAGGAAAGCGGGTCGACCTAGCTACCTCTCTCTCCCTCTCATTTGAGCATCCCAAGAGCTCTCTCTCTCTCTCTCTCTCTCTCTCTCTCTCTCTCATTCTTTTCTTCAGACACTCTTGTGAATCAAGAACTCCATCTCCTTCTCCAAAATGAGAAGTTGAGTTCCTACTACAACAAGCTCTTGGCTATGGATGCAAATCCACTCAAGAGAATGCTTATGCTTTCTTATCAATCTCTCTAATCTCCATACTTATTATGGTAAGATATGTTAAGATATGCTACAAGACCTATGAGTGATTATGTGCAAGGGGTATTGCTTTCTCCTAGAGCTACTTCTACTTCTAAAAGACTAAGTATGATAGAGGGAAGCATCCTGGATTACTCCAGCCATTGCCTATCCCAAATTCACCCTGGGAGAGTATATCCATGGATTTCATCTTTGGATTACCCAAGTCTATCCATGGGAATATGGACAATAGTTGATAGGTTTAGCAAGCAAGCACACTTTATTCCTATCAAAAAGACTATTAAGGCACACCAAATGGAAACTCTATTCATATCTTAGATTTTCAAGAACCATGGATTACCCACATTTATCATGTCAGATAGAGATCCTAGAATGACTAGTAATTTTTGGAAGGGTCTCTTTGAAAATCTAGGAGAATAAGATTGAATTTCTCTTTGGCCTATTACCCACAAACGGATGGCCAAAGTGAGATAACTAATCTTACAATACTCGATCTACTCAAGACTTAAGTTACCAAAGTAGATCAACGCTCACAATGGAAAAAATACTTAGCTCTTGTGGAGTGTGCCTACAATAATATTGTACATACTTCTACGAGAAAATCACCTTTTGAGATCATTGAGGGAAGACCTAAAAGTCCCTTACTACTCAAAGTACATGGGAAAATCTTCACCACCGATGAGTATAGCCGTGACCTACAAGAATATTTTCAAAAGATTAAGTAGGCTATACTCATATCTCAACAAAGGCAAAAAGCTATTGCTGACAAGAACATAAGGGCCTTAACTCTCAAAGAAAATTATTTGGTCTTACTTAAGTTTCCTAAGGCTCGATTAAGGAAAACAACGGGCAAAAATCCTATAGGCCATCAAAAGTATTATGCTAAGCTAGAAAAAAGACACTATGGTCCTTTCCAAATCTTGAAGCCCATCAATGAGATGGCTTACCAACACAAATTTCCCAACCATTGGCTCATACACAATGCTTTTCATGTGAGCCTACTCAAGACCTACAAAGGAGAGCCACCAAGTGAACCAATTATTGAAGACCCTCCTGAATTTGAAGACCACGAAGAGGTGCTACAACCCGAAGCTATCCTTCGGTGCATGAAGAAAAGGTACTACGACATGGTAAGATTATTCAACGGTATCTTATTAATTTCAAAAATTATTCTTTTGAAGATGCTAAATGGATGCAAGGAATACAGGTTAAGGATGGTATGAACCTTGTCAATGCTTACAATGCTACATTAGAGTAAGCAAATGTACAACTTTCTTTTAAATGACCCATTCTTTTGTCTTATAAGATTAGTTCTCTTTTTATTGTGCACAAAGTTTAAATAGTATGCATGCTTAGAATCATGTTTGTGATGACGGCGTCTCTCAAACACCAAGTAGAGTTTGTCACTCTACTTTGGAAGAATGAAATGGACTAAAGAGAAGACATGCTTGCGGCAGCTATGTCTCTCAAGCACCAAATGGATTAGTCATCCATCTTGGAAAGATGTCTAGGGTAAAAAGGGATCCTCTACCCGCTAAGTAAAATTGACTAATGACTACGACTATATCTCTTCTACCTCATAGTCGAGGACGACTATGATTTCAAGAGAGAGGTAATGTCATAAAATCTATTTTCTAACCAACCCAAATGATTTTCTTATATTAAAACGATCACTTAATATGGGAGAATAAACGGGAACAAGGGTTAAGATACAAATTTGCTTATAGATCTATTTCAACACGGGGCCAATGGTAAAGGGGTCCAAATAAGAAATGGTATACTAAAGAGAAAGGCTAACCAATGAAGCAAAAGACCTTAGGGTTGGATTCATTAAAGCCTCCAAAGTTATTTGTTAAAATCCTTAAGACATAGTCTTTAATTTTTAAACTTTAGGCAATTAAGGTCCAAGCAGGTAAGGAAGCAACTTGCTTAAGCAAGGGCTGTGCTTAAGCAGGGGGCCTACCGGCTTACCAAGTTCAAAGAACTTGCTACAAAGAAGGTGAAGAACACTACACAGGAGGGATGTGTGTAGTAAGTATGCACCTCATGAAGGGGCCATACTCTCATGAGAGGAAAGGAGCCACATGTCAGGTATAGAGGCACATTGCTCGAGTAGACAAGGGTTGTGCTTAAGCAAGGGGGGTTCTAGCTTAACCTCACAAGAGGGAAAGAAGGACACTTGTCAAGAGACTTAGTGTTGCTCTCTCCATCCAAGCACGCTCTTTCTCATTCTACATCTACACACAAAGGAATGCTCAAGGAAATGCTCAATATGTTATTCACTTTCTGCACCAACTCAAGTTGAAAGGCTAATTCCATTACATCTTGGCTACTTTGTGTGGCTTGCATGATTTTGTGATTAAAAGGAAAAGATTGTTCATATGGAAGAACATTGCCACACCTATGATTTCTATTTCAAAAGATGTTGTAAAGAGAGAAGTCAAGAGCTCGGGGGGGGGGGGGGGGGGGGGGGGGGGGGGGGGGGTTTCACTATGTGTAAATTGACTATATCGTGAGCATTCAAGTACTATTTCTAAAACTCCTTAGTTGTGAGTTTTGGAAAAAAAAACTTCCTTTTTCTATTCAGTTTGTACTTTTTTTCCAATTTTATTTTGCGGTAGCCTTCTGTATGTGAAAATATTAAATTTAACAACCCCTTATGTTGCACTCACATCATAGTCACATAATCTTTGAGTGACCCTACTTGCCCCAATCCCCCCCCCCCCCCCCCCCCTCCCAAAGGGCAAGCGACATGCATTAAGTTTGTTTCCATGACGGGAAAAAAAATTAGCCTTTGTACAAGATATGTGGACCGTTAAAGGGGAGGGCTTTATCTTCTACCAAAAAGATGATCTTTGGATGAGAAATATAAATCATCTAGTATGAACCAGCCTTCAACAAATCACAAAGGGTATTCTAGGGCACATCACTGAGGAGGAAAAATGGCTCCACTTGGGGACCACTAACATTAGTTCGCATGAAACATGGAAAGCTAAGTAGTTAACAACATTAGGAATCTTGGATGTGAGGAATTATCCCAATTATGATGTTAATAGGCATGGACTCTTAAATCAAGATGAAGGCATTGAAGTGAATCTTGAAATTGAGTTCGGTAAGGATGAACCAGACTTCTTAAGAGGGAAACAAGGTATTCCATTGATGTGTTACTTGCTAACATCATAAGAAACGTAGATGGTACTTAACGACCTTTCTATCCAAGATGTATTCTCTTGGAACAAGCTGATTGTAGAGTATGTCCAACATGATATTGCAAGGACTTGGAACATAAAATTATAAGAGAGGAATTCACATGACCGTCACAAGGACTTAAATAACAATTTTTCATATAAATTCATGCTCTGTATTTTCTCTTGAGTAGAAAATAGACTATGTTGCAGGGGACAACTCTCATTTTTTTATGAATTCTAGAAAGAGAGTATGCTGACTTTCCACCATACTTCCATATGGCAAACACCTATTTTTTGCACTATCTGTTAAATTATATATATTTGTTTAAAAGATCTTCATATTATGAAAATTTTATGTTTAACTTTTCCTTTCATAGCTCCTCTAAGGCGAGGTACTTGTGATACAAAATTATGAATCAAGTGATTACATTAATCATAAGCTTAGTGATTTGTATTGATGGAGAATTCATATAATGTAAGTTGTAGGGTTTTGATTTCACAAATATGTGTCACAGACTCTTCTATGTGCTAGCTTCTCAGCTAACAAAAGGACATCATTCTTGTTTTTATCCTCATTGACTATATCACAACTTCATGTATTAATGGAAAATCTCGTAAAAGTCCAAAGACAATGTATTTTCATTGACTGTTAAAGAATGAAAAGGGGTCGAGTGCTTCCAAATTTTTAATTATGTGAAATTTTTGAGCCTTATCATTGAGCCCAATTAGCTAGGAATTAATTTTTAAACCTTGACTAAGGTATAAAAGCAATATTTTGTAACTTTTGGCCTAAGTTTTGGATAATGAAAGTGAGTGTACGCTATAGCTGAGTACTGTGAGTTATTTGTTTCTTGTGATTGCTTGTGTCTCCCTCACGTGGTGTTGCATTGTGAAACCGAGCATACCAACGCGCTTGAGGTGAAAGCTCTCTCTTTCTATGTAGGGTTTTGTGATGAAGTTGTGTTTTTAGACATGCCCGTCTACGATCTATTTTCATTTCCTACGCTACATACATGAATCTACACTGATTTTCAACCATAGGGATAGATAGAGCACGTCCTAAGGAAGCTATAGAGTGCTTTGGAGGCTGAAGTGAACCTACCCAAAATAGGTTGTTTATCTTAGGCACGTTTTTTTCATGTATTAGAAATGACTTTTGAGGATATGGGGATGCTAAAGATACTCTACACATTCTAGATAGTAAGTTTCATTACATTTGGAGCATCGTAGGCTATACAAAATTATTGGGTAAAGCTTGAAGTAAGGAAAGTTGCTTTGGATGTTTGACACACATATGAGACCAATTTAGGCAAGAGCACATTGGACTTGGATTTTCTGAGGGATTAGCTATCTCTTGTATCCTCCATGCACTAGTCGGATCAGCTACGTCCCATGGCTTAACTTTTTATGTATGTGGTTCTCGCTTTGCTAGCTTCAATATGGTGAGGCTTCACAATCGATGGACATCATGGTGTCATTGCTGGGGATGATGCAACCTAGACTAGAGCAAAACCCAAATCATTCACTTAAATTTCCATTACTTCCTCTGGTTTCGGCAAGAGTAACACATTTCCTAACTTACTCATAGCTAAGAGGTGCTTAAGAGTAGAGATACTCGGTAAGGACATCGGAGCATTAGTTTAGTGGTACGGATTAGGTGAAGGATCCTGTAGACTAGCTAGTGGTCGGAAAGGGTACACTTAAATAGAAAATAAAGATTTGAGATTCAAAGATAAATTTTCCAATTTTTGTACTCCTTTTTCATGTTCAATAGGAGTAGGGTAAGTAGAAAACCATCAGGACTGCATAAGATCTAAGGTGCATTGAAGAAAACCCAAAAATTTGTCAAGCCTATCTTAGGTACACCTAAGATAGGCAAAGGGTTTCAGGGATTGAAGCTGACAAACTCAACTTGCAAGGTGGTAGACCAACTTGATTAAAGCATCCTCATTGATTTTGGAAACATTTGGATCACTGAAAGACCTGGTCAAGCCCAAATTGGAAAAAAATTGCTAACTTCAAAGAGAATTAACAAGAGTAAATTTAATTTTGGCTAAAACTTGAAACTAGGGGGTCATTAACTCTTAAAACTTGTCTGAAAATCAATCTGTGAAGAAAAAATTGTAAAATATCGAATTCTAGAAGAGTTTTATCTTAGGAACACTGAAGATAAAACCCCATCTAGAGGGGGTATTTTGCCAAATTTTTAGCTCACGGTGTTTTATTAGACCATAATATAGCTCTTGAGAAATTTTGAACAAGCTTGGATCTTTGCAAGGACAAAAAACACCAAGAAAACTAGAAACCTTGGCCATGGGATCAAAAAGGGTGAAAAAACATTGGTAAATTGTCCAAACTTTGGGACAAGCTTGAAATCACATATAGAAACCTACACAAGTCACATTGTGCAAAAACATGTTGAAATAGAGAAAAAGTATATTTGGTGTGTTGAAGATAAATTTCTCACTAGGAGGGTCATTTTGTGAAATTGAGACCAGAGTTATCTTTTTCAAGATGTGGGAAGCACATCCAAGCGATAAAATTCTAATTTCACCCAACAGATAGGTGCATCCATCATCGTCGCGCCTAAGATAGCCTGAGCAAAATTCCAAAGTTGGGGCATATTGGGTGTCTCTAGTGCTTGGAGAAAGGAATTTTTAGATTTTTGGTGACTTTCGATTCACAAATGTGGAATCACATACGGTTTGAAGTGCTAGTGTGTAGGGAATCTTGACTCTATAGAAAAGGGCAACACAAGGCGTGGAAGCACTTTGTCTAAAACCAAGGGAGTCTTTCTAGGTTTGAAGTATCTATTCAACTAAGTTGTGTGAGCCCGTATATGAACTTAAGATCTCGTAGAGTTTTGGGAAACTTGGGTACTTTATGAGAGAATAGGAGTAGAGCATCCACAGCAGAGAGTGTAAACCAAGGGAGATCATTAGAAACTATTGCTGAAGAAGTGTAGACACTTATTCAAACTCAAGCTCCAATATGCATTCTTTCTCAACTCAATCAGGAACTGGGACCTCTCGCAAGCTCAAGCATATCTTGACCTTCTTCAAAATTGACAAGTACAAAGCCCATATTTAATTGGACCCAAACGAGGAGTTTGATGTAAGGGTAGATGACCATACTATTGAATTTGAAGATGAGGTTAGGGCGAACAAACAAGAAAACTTCTATATGGATCAAATTGGGGTGAAATACCTCAAGATATAGGATTCTGTTTCAGCAGACAAATGGAGAAAGGAGGTTGACACTCTAATTCCTAATAAGGTTGTGAAAGAAGGACCTCCTATGGTAGAATTAGGATATGAGTTGATAGATACCAAACCTTTGAAGCACATTTCCACTAACAAACCTAGGCTTGGAGTCTATTGTTAGGAAGCTAACAATGTCCCCAATCTGATATGGACTACCCATGCCAAACCAAGACAATTGACACCCTTGAAAATTATGTATATTTTCAAGATCAAAGAGAAGGGTTTAGCAGAACTTCCTTCCCATATATTTAGGGATTTTTATATTAATGACTTTCTTCTTATGACCTCAAAGCAAATTGAACAGACCCAATACCATGGGCATTTGATCCAAGAAGTGATTATGGACTTGTACCTGACACTGAACGTAATGTAGGCCCAAATGATAGATACTGTGATAGTATGGTCAATCAAAGAGAAAGCACAGCCAGGGGTAGCCACCTTAATGATGGGAGCAGGATAGAAATGAAGAAAGCACCTTCAATAGGGAGATAATGGGTGACACTAGGACAAGGAGAGGCCCACATGAATCACATCTAGCAAATAGCTAGTTTGGAGGTTTAATGGGAGAAATGTTGCCTATAAGAGAGAGAGAAGGTGTTGAACACAAACGGAGTTAGACCAATAGATTTCCAAAAATTAACCAACAAATAAAGTAGGTTAGGGGATCTGTATGACCACTTAGCAAGCTTCTGACAGGTTTTGAGATCTGAATGCATAACCAACTTCTATACATGGTTTAAAGGGTATGGAATGACCTTAGAGGGTAAAGCTTTAACTTGATTTCATACCATACCTCCATAGGAACCATAAAAAATTTACCAAATTTGGCAATGAGATTTGTTGCCGCTTGCTCGAAAATGGTAATCAAGCATAAATCTACAGATTCAAACAAAAACAAGGAGAAATTATCACAATTAGTGTGAGTCGGATGAGGCGATATATAGACACATATCTGGAGCTGAAAATTTTAATCGAGGAAAGACTTGTCTCATTGTTTTTAGAGGGACTATTAAAAAAAGACTTGCATGCTATTTTGTATTAAAAAAAACACATGACATGGGAAGCATGCAGTCTAGACGCGATTGACTGGAGTGATAATTGTGAGATCTTCAATGAGAAAATCATTGCTAAAGATACACAGATCGAGTGAGCTACATCCACTATGCCAGCACAATTAGGACTAACTGTTGCAGCTCGTGTCAATGCTATAGAAGGCATGCTTAAAAGCATGAATGATATGATGAACAACATGCAAAGGATGCCAATGAGAGGCTCGAGGTAGGGATCAATCCAAAGACAAGCTATGGGACAAAACATATTGTTGAAATGGTGTGACATTGTAGGAAAATGGAGAAACCATGGGACAAACGAGAGCTATTACAAGCCTAAATATGATGGAAATGTCTAGTATGTGCCAATGAGGCCACAAGGACAACCCATTTATAGATACCTGCCAAATGTGGCACCAATGCAAAGATCACCCATGAATATGCAAATACCGCAACTAGCATTAGTCCAACAACCACCACTCCCAGGGAATAATGTTCTACCAGTCAAGTATATGTTGCATGAGGGACCAGTGGAAGAATAGGCTCTAGTACCCATTACACCACAAACGAGTTCTATAGCAATGAGGGTGGAGGAAGAATGGTATAATCAATTGACTTCGCTCTTTCCAACCACCTACAAACACAGCACTTGTTTACTTCATTGCAAACCAAGGAGATAGACTACCTATGATCAAACCAATGCCTAAACCAAAAACCAAAAATTGCCATAACTATGGGTCAAATTACCATTAGAAAAATTATTTTCCTAAATCAGACAAGATTGAAAAACCTGTAGAGGCATATTGTGGAGCGTGTGGTTGTAAGGGTGGACACTTTCCTAAAGACTGCCCTAGTAATCTAGCAAACAGAGAAAAAACCGCCATAAACATAGTTCAAGTTGTGTGCAAAAGTTCATCGGAAGGAGAATAGTTACCCACAATTCTAGTTCAAGTAGTGACAAGGGCAAATGAAAAGGGGAATAAACAAAAAAATACAACTCGATCGGATATACCCATTAATTCCTCTAAAAAATCTAGATTAGAATGATGCAAACAGTACGAACTCAAGAGACAAAAACTACGAAAGGAGGTCGAAGAAAATATACAAAAGGAGGGAGAGAAAAATATGTAGACCTTGTCATTGGACTTTAAGGAACCGAAACCAAAATTGTTAGGATCAATATTGGTCGATAGAAGTCTGGTTCTCCTACTTAGCTGTGTACGGTTCTGAACCGGTAAATTTTTTAGCTTGGTATAATTGTTACACAATATTTTTGTTCCTTGTCTTTTTGGAACCCCTCCTGCCTACCCAAAAATTAACTACATCATGCATTTCTGACAAATTTTCCATTTTAGTGCTCTTGCTCAATGGTGTGTTGTCACGTAACAAAGGATACACTAGGTTTGATCTTACATCATTAATAGAATCCTACATCTCCATGCACATTAGTGCATCCCTTGAACAACTAATGGCTACATAGGATTTCTAAGTTTATTCAAGCTAAATTGTCACACTTAAGAAGCATGGAAGATGTGCCCAAACTATACTTTCTCCAGAACTATAATTTAATTGCATCTTCCTCTTATACTCCTTAACCTCATAACCATCAATCAAGATTTAACTGATCTAAAAGTTCTCTATAAATTGCTGATTTTTGTAATACACTTTGGAAGATTTTAATTTGTATAAATCATCATAATAACGACTACAAGATATCTTGAGAAAATTTCCCAAAACCTACACCATTTTGATTTCGATTGAGACAGGTAGTCTGTGATGTTGGTGTTGTAATTTTGATAATATTTTTCAGTTAAGTCTTAGACTAGGTAGAATTCTAAAATTTGAAATCAGGGCAACCTGTTAATATGGACCTATCTGTGGTGTGCATACATCTAGCCACCTCTACCTTGCATCTGAATTTTGATCATCTACTTATCCTACATTAATTTCAAAGATGGGCCATGTTTTTTTTTGAGTTATCACATAGATGATGGCACTTTATCAACAATTTTAAGTTACAATTTTCTTAGTCATTGGAATATATTTATCTAAATGTAGTATTCAGTACTCTGCAAAGGTTTGTTGCTGCCAGATATCTAAAATGTTGAATTTTGCCCTCTTTAGTTGCCTATGAATTGCAGGGATGATGTTTGTACATAATCTGTTCATGAGACAGTACATTTCACTCATCCATTCATTCTTAATACTTCTGAAGATGTACTGATTAGAAATAAATGATGGTAGCAAATGGTGTTTACAAGAACGGGATTTCAAGTAGTATGAGAGATACCTAGCTAAAAATATGAGTTAAAGTACTACAAGAGCCTCACGCTCGCCCCACACACATAGGTATGTACATTTCAAGATGCAAAATATCCTTCAGGTATGTATGTACATTTCAAGATGCAAAATATCCTTCAAGTATGTACATCAAATACATCATTCCTCTTTTCATATTGCATTTCTCAATGATGCTCTGATTTCTTGTGAGTGTTTCTTGTGCAAAAATTTTCTGAGAGACTTCATACGTCTATGAAGTCTACTGTGATAAAAACTTATTTTGATGCTTTGAGGTGGTCTCTGATTGTGCTTTAAGCCTTGTCAGTCATTTTTCACTTTAAAAAGTCAAATGATCATTTTTGAAACTACCTACTTGGCATTTCAATTGTTGGAAGGGATTTCTGCCTTGTGGCCGCATTCACTTAGAGATTTCTCTTGACCTCTATTTCCCTTGCATGTGGATGTCCTTAGGCACCGTCTTGCGGCTATAATGAATCTTTTGGACTCATAAATGCCTCGTTTGGCAATTTGTCTCTCATAAAATGTCTTTTGTTGAGGAGACTGTCGACAATAGTTTTTCTTGATGTTTGACCTTACGTATTGGTTGTTGATGATATGTTGATGAAGCCTGTGAACTTTGGAGGAAAACTTGGACATCTATCTCGACCGTGAGGCCCAAATGACACTTTGCGGCCCAGAAGTTTTGACCCACTTTTGATGATGGATTCAGGCGGAGACTTACTTGACTCAAAGACAGGCTTGAGATGTATCTTCTCAATGAAGTTTTGCGTCGTTTCGGCCATTCTCTCCATGTCAGTCTTTGTCGTGCCCGAAGAAGTTAGGGTTTTTCCGGTTGACCTAAACCCACATTGGAGGTTATAGATGTGTTCTTTTAGCTTAGAGTTAAACCCCCATCAAGTCTCGTAGCAACCCGTTGGGTGGATGATGTGTTACAGGCTCTTTTCGGTCTCTTTCCCGTGAAGCTACATTGTCGATTTTTGAAGTTTTTTGCGACAAAGAGAGTGTAGGACAAGAAAAGCTCATGGTAACGAGCTTACCTCTCATATCTGGCACCGATCGATGTGTTGTGTGCGTTGTATGGAGCCGCAAAAGATCCGATTGCTCTATGTCTCTCAAGCTCTCTCTCACTTGAGAATAGTGAGAATGAGCTCTTAAGTTGGCCCCAAAGGAACTTATATCGGGGTTCTGGGACCACTTTTTACCAAGTTTTACATGTGCTCCTCTCTTTATGTGAAATGTACTTTAGGCTCAAAAATTTCTTCATTTGGACTCTGATTGCTCTATTTTTGAAAAATTTGACAATTGGCCCAAAATCTGCCAATTTGGCCTTTCGCAACTTTTTGTCATATTTGCACCCCATCTTCACCATAAGTTTTAATTGTTTGTTAACCACTTCTATATTTTTCTTTAGTCATCAAAGTGTCGTTTCACCTGCTTTTTCTATTTTTCTTTGTTTTTTGGCTGAAAAACAATTAAAAATAAAGGAAAATATCTAATTTGACCTAAAAATGTCAAAAAATCAAGATAATTAGGTAATATCATAACAACCCACTATATACATCAATCCATAATAGTTTTGGTCCGATTGCTCCATTTTCTCGCTTTTTCTTCTTGAAAACCTCTAATTTTAGATATATACACACACCAAGAGACTCATCTTGGTGTTTGTCCTCTGTCATCTTGTTATTACTCAATATTTTAGGGTATATCTGTTTGATTTTTATCTAAATAATCACAATCAAACATAAAAATCCAAAAACTCAAGGAAAATAGTGCCCTTTTACACTTGTAGCGTGTTGGTTCCTCCCCCTTTCCTAGTCGAAGTCCTCCTGGACGACCATGTCGACGTTTTACTCCTGGGGAAGTCGTCTGAATAGTAAGCTCTCAAGTATGCTTGATCTTTCTTTGATTTTCAAGTTGCTTAGTCTTTTGGTATCTGTGATTGCTTTTTGCTTAGGTTGCCCCCACCGACCTTCGAGATCAATTGATTGGAACTTGAATTTTGTCGGTTGTAGAAGTTGTGTATTGGCAGTTCTTGAGTTTTCTGCTTTCAAACCCATATTTTGGTATGGTGGTTTTATGTGCTGAGTAGTTTCTTTTGTACCAATATCTGTTTGTGGCAAGAGTTTGGTTTTGGAGGTTTAAATTTTAATTCTGATTTCTCCTCCTTGGTCAATTGATCTTTTCGGACCCGAATCTGCTTGATAGCTTTGTTGTATTGACCCTATTGTTTGTGTTGGTATACTCTTTGATAACTGTTGTTCTTTGTATCAGGAGTATTTGCCTTTGTGACGTGATCTTACTGCCTTGATGTGATCTCCGGAATTTCTCTTTGGTCCTTTGTTGTTGATAAGGTCTGCGTACCTTTGTCTAGCAATTGGAGGATTGATTGTTCTTTTTTCACTCTTTAAGAAAAAGGAACTTGCTGTTTTGTCGAATCAGATTGTATATTTGACAGTGTTGTTACACCATTCAAGTTGTGCCTTATATCTTCTCTGCCAAGGTTGCCCTAACAAGAGTGCATGTTGTGTGTTCGTATCTTCAACCACATAAAATTTATGCAGATAGTAATGTTGATTGATCTGTACTCAGATCACAGTCTATCCCAAAACTTTAATCAGATGTTCGTAATAACTTTGGAGCTCAACCGTCATTCCTTGTAATTGGTTGTCAAGTTGAAGTTGCTTGTAAAGGTTGTAGGATATCAAGTTGCATTGAGCTCCGAAATCAAGTATCCCCGTTGCCTGCACTTGACTATTTCCACTTGTGCTAGCAATTTGAGGCTCCTGTATCGTCTTGTGTGTCGAATTTTGTGACCCAAATTGCAGTTATCTTTAGAGGCGGTCCATGTTGTCGTCATCGAAGAAGCTTCTTTTCCGCTACCCTTTATTTAGCTTCTGCAATAACTACTAATTTTCTTGTGTCTATGAAATCTTTTTAGTCGGCAACCACTTATCCTGTTAGGCATTTCCTCCCCATCCAATGTAGGAAGCCGACACCACTTGGTGATAAATCTGTAATCACAATCCCTCGATTTTTAAGTTTCTTTGTATGTTGTTTCAATGTATAAACCAAGATATAATGGCATGTTTTGAATTTTTTGGAAAGTACATGCTTATCAAAAAATTCTTTTTGACTTCATTTTTGTGCATAGATAAAAGCTACTGCCTTCAAGCGAAGCTCATCTAGCTGTTCAAGGTCATCTATACGTGAGGAAATTTCATGACTAGTATACTCTAGACATTTTTTTGTTCTTAAGGTTGGGAGTAGAAATTCCATAGGCAATATAGCATTTACGCCAAAAACCATGGTGTAAGGGGTTGTGCCTATTGAGGTTTTTTAAGCTATTCTATATGCCCATAAAGTTGAATGTAGTTTTTGATCCCAATCCGTTCTAGACTCTGATACTATCTTTGTTAGAATTGTACATAGAGTCTTATTTGTGGCCTCGGCTTGACCATTAGCCTGTGGGTGGTAGGGAGCTGACTTCTTATGAACCATCATGAAGTGTTCAACAAGATTTCCAATTATCTTGTTTATGAAATGTGTGCCTTGATCAATGACGGTTTCTATCGATAGACCATATCTCATAAAGATATTTTCATACAAAAATTGTGCAATAGTCCTGGCATCAACCTTTTGTGTAGCTAGCTTCTACCCATTTTTTTAGATAGTCTATGGCTACAATGATATATTGGGCATGTGTTTTGTATGCAAGAGGTGATATTGGTCCTATGAAGTCTATTCCCCACTTGGCAAAGGCTCTGGCTCCCATATTGGTCGTAAGAGCATCTCATCCCGTTTTATTGATATGTTAGTTCTTGACAAGACTCACATCATTTTGTATACTCGTTGGCATCCATATGTAATGTTAACCACCATAATCCCGATGCCAATACAATTTTTTTTGTCTTCTTGCCTAAGAAATGGCCTCCACTAATCCCTCCATGTGCTTGTTCCAAGATTGGAACGTACATATTCTTTGTTGCACACAACCTAATCTGGTTATCTTTTCCCCTTTTATACAAATGATTTTCAATAAGAATGAACTTGCAAGCTTCTGTTTCTACCGTTTTCTGTCGTGTTAGCGTGATATTTTTAGGAAATGTTTTTGTTTTCAAATAGTCAACAATGTATTGACTCCATGATGGTGTAAGTGTTATTTGAAACAATGTGGCATGCTCAATGGGTAGGCTTGATCTGCATTTGACACAACTAGTGACATAATCATGAACATCAATGCGCATAGTCGACCAATACACTCTCAATTGCCGTAGTCTTTGGAAGGTTTTTGTTGTTGAACAATGAAACATTACTACTTGGATATGTGCTTCCACTAAATATGTTTCATATTCCTCAGGGTTTATGCACACTCTTAGAATGCCGTCGGAACCTAGATTATATAAACGTCCCCCAACCAACTGAAAGTTCTTAGCTTGGCAAATCGTTCATCGTTTAAGGTCTAGGTCTGTCTTATCAAATTCTCCACCATGTGATAGTAGCTTGACAATAGCTTGGGACCACTTAGGTACCATTTCTCTATTGAAAAGGTATGTATCAAGTAGGGCATCATCCACTCCCTCTAGATCATCTCCATTAGGTAATCGAGAGAGGGGATCTGCACGAAGGTGTGTCTTTCCCTTCTTTACAACTACAGTAAACTCAAACTCTAACAATATTATGAAGCATCTTATGATTTGTCTAGTATTGCATGGTTTGTTGACAAGGTATAAAGGGCTTGATGGTTTGTGGCAAAAAAAAACTTATTTGCAAGTCCTTCCCTCTCAGTGGTGGTGTAATTTCTTTCAGCACTATTTAGTTGTCGACTAGAACAGCTGATTGGGAAATCCATGGTGCCCTCCCTCGGCGGTTGAGCCAGAATACATCCAATAGAAAATGCAAAAGCATCTATATGGATGTGAAATAGTTTTTTCAATCAGGTGCTCTCAGTACTGGTGCAGACACAAGGGCATCTTTTGGTTTTTTTAAAGATTCCTCACATTTGTCTGTCCATTCAAATATCACGAGAAGTCTATATAGTGGTTGTGCAATGATTGCATACATGTGTATGAACCTCCTGTAATAACCACAATGTCCCATGAAGCATTGTTCTTGCTTTGCATGGATCGGCTTAGGCATTTCAATAATCACCTTAATCTTATCCAGATCTGTGGAAATGCCATGTTCCAAGACAATATGCCCCAATATTTGTCCTTGTCTTACCATGAAAGCGTATTTTTCTGGATTAAGGCAAATCCTATATGTCCTGCATTTCTTGAATACCTTTTTGAGGTGTTTTACATGTTCTTCTCTTTGCAGAGAGTGTACACATAGATCATCCATATAGATTTCCAAGAAATTCCTCAAATATTCCTTGAAGGCATGTGCCATCAATCTTTGAAAGGTGGCAGGTGCATTTGTTAACCCAAATGGCATGACCCAATATGCAAATATGCCCCATTCGTTGGCAAAGGATGTTTTAAACTGGTCCGCGAGTGCAATTGCCAGCTGATTGTAACTAGAGAACCCATCCAAGAAGGAATATGCACGCTTTCTTGCCAAGCGTTCAAAGACATGGTCTGTAATTGGCAAGGGATAGTTATCCCTTATTGTGGCTGCATTGACTTTTTTGAGGTTGACGCATACTCTGAGTTTACCATTTTTTAAAGGTACAACAACGATTGGGGATACCCAATCAGTGTCTTTATCTTATAGATAAACTCCGCTTCCCTAAGTTTATCAATCTCTTCCTTGATAGGTATCGTTGTACGTATAAGTCCATTGTCTGCTTGGCTTCACATCAGGTTTTAATGGGATAGTATGCTGATATATTGTCCAATCCACTCCCTTTAAGTCCTTGTAAGACCATGCAAATACATCCTCATATTTCTGAAGAATGCTAAGAAGTTCCTCTCCTCGTCTCAGCTTAGGTCTGTTGCTATGTATATAGGTTGAGGTGTTTCTCCAGGTTGTGCTAAGTCTACCTTCTTTGCATCGTCTCGTCCATCATAAGACTCTTTTTCCCGTCTCTCTCTTAAGGGTTGTGTCAGTACTATTTTTTGATCTTGAATTGTGAACTTTCTGTAATGGGATGGTACACTCGTATCATTCCCGCTATTGTCTTTCTCATCCTCTTTGTTGTCTGCTGTCCAGACTTCTCGTAGAGTTTTCTTGAGCTCTTGGTACCTTTTCTTGCGTTCAAATTTTGTTAATTTTGGTTCTTCCAATTTCGATTCTGTTTTCCTCTTTTTTGACTTAGTTTCTGCTTTTAGCCTTACCTTTCTTTCTTTCACATCCCTAGGACTGTCTTTTGTCCTTGGGTCTCAATCTTGAAATAATGGAGCTAATATTTTGTTTTTAATGCAATCTTTTGCATTTACCAAAGATAAGAATTCTATTATGTTTTTAATGATTGGCATTGGGTTCTTTCTGGCCTTGTGAATCTCTATCCGTTTTTTGTAATGTGTTTGATGTCTCCGTTTTTGATTTGGAAAATTGTAAAACCTTACATCAGGTAGGCTTTCGTCTAGCTCACTAGGATTGTCAAAAAAATTGTTATCTGCATTGTCATCCCGTTCAGGATGGTCTGTAGAATCATGGAACAACTCTCCATTCATTTCTTGCCTATCTTTGATTTTTCTTGATTGATCCGAGAATTTGTAAACATCCTCTTTTATTAACGAAACCATGTAATATGGAATTACATGATACCCATCCTGGTCACAAAACTTCGTCGTCGATCCCTCCTCCATAGCACACACATCTAGGGTTGCCAAAATATGTGTGCATTCTAATGGTTCTAAGGACTCCTTTGGAAAAGGTTCTAGGATGTATTTTGTATCCTGGATCGCTTTTTCCAGAATACATTCTTCTCATTTTAGGCTTCCACAATTGGATGCCCCACACATCCATAACTCTTTTGGTTTTCCTAACCACTCGGGAAGTTCTGACCCTACTATAGTGGCAGAGTTGAATTCTTCTACCCGGGGTTCCATCGACATCTTTGTAGCTATGATCTTTAAGGTCTATTCGTGTTGTAGTTTCCGTGTATATGAGGTATATGTGATTGTAGCCCCAATCTTGAACCATCTTTAATTGTCTCATGAAGGGTCACCCAAGTATTATGTCGTAGTTATTTTTCTTGCCAAAATCCACTATAGCAAAGGTATGCTCGTACTCGATTCCGCAAGACTTAACAACTATTTTCTCCAAAAGTCCGATGGGTCTCTCCATATAATCGTCAACCAATTGCAGTTCCATTATGGTGGTTTTCAAAGCGGGTTATCCACATTTCTTCCATACATCCTTTGTCCTGATGGATACACCTGCTCCACTATCAAGAATAGCCATGGTGGTAACACCTTCTAATTCATGTTTGATTAATTATTATGTCAAATATGGTATGCTTCAAAAATCACAAACGTGCTTGAGCAGCATTGATTGTGGGCTATGCTAACCACGGGCAAACAAGAAGCTCTCAATTCGCATCTCTCGAAATACAATCACTTATAATTGCATCTTAAGGCAAGTGGTGTCACAAGACATTGAGATGGGTGAGATAAATGACAATGAGATTGTTGATCACGGACTGCATGAGAAGATGTTGTGCTTGGCAGTGCTTTGGTCATCATATTGGACAAATAAGATGGGCTAGAAAATGCCTTGGCTAACATGTATGCCAAATGTGGTTTCCTTTAGGGCAATTGGCCACCCAAAGAGCCATGAAATGGCCGCTCAATCTTTTTTTTTAAAAGATACTTTCTTAATGGGTGGGAAAAGGGGGGAAAGAGAGGGCGTAGGGCAGCGAATGGTGCACAAGGAAGGTGGAGAGAAGCTCGTAAGGAGGGTTGTATTTCTTAGATGATGATGCCGAAGAAACAAAAATTACCTATTGTGGCATGGCACCCTATTCCATACTGTTTTTAGCCAATTTGGCAGAGCTCAACAATTCGAGTTGCCATGTCATCACGGTGATTCCCATGCCGACCACTAGCGACACCAATAGTTGTAGGAGGAGGCGAGATATTTTTTGGGGACATAATTAGAAAGTGGAGTCGACATGCAGGAAGGGGGGTCACTTGATATCATCTCATAGCTCTCTCTTGACCTAGGCCCTTGTGAGCCATATCATCTAAATGCTCGCTCTCGCCTCAGAGACCTTGAGAGCCATATCATCTAAAAGCTCTCTCTCGCCTCAGAGAGAGACCTTGATAGCCATATCTCTGAAGCTCACTCTAAAATCTTGAGGTTTAGAAATTCTCTGCTATCTTCATGTCACCGCCATAGCCAAAATCCTAAGCTCTTTTTGAAGCTCCTAGATGTGCTCACTAAAATCTGGAATTAGAAACCTGTCAAACTTTAGAATATGGTTCTTGTTTGGTACCTCTTCATAGTGCTGCAAGTAACTTGCAGAATCGTAGCCATCAAAAATCCCATGTTGATAAAAAACTGAACATTTGGCATTTTCAACTGCCAGTTGCTCCACCATCTCCCGCTTCCAGCTTTCTTCCTCTTTAAACTCCCTTTTTGCTATTACTGACTTTGATACTTGAAAAATTTATGGGTTCCTCTACTCTTGAACTCCACCTAGTTCACCTTTTGTAGATTGTTGCAATTTCCAGCTCTCAATTTTCAAACCGGTACCCAAATTATGGTTCATAAACTTCACTTGATTTGTATACTGTTGCTGCAAAACAGTAGCCATTAGCACTATGGATCTGCTGTATTTTTTGTACTTAGCTTCTTGCCATGTCTGGCTCCGTCTACCCCGGTCAGTTTCACGTCGGGCTCACCAAATTGTCAGAGTGCGCAGTTCTCTAGGGTTGACCTAAAAGCACCAGGCCTTTGGCTATAAAGAGGAGCTTAGCAGGTGCTCAAACTAGGATAATCAAGTGCAGATAGGTGTAATTAATAGCTTAATACACATAATAATGATGATTCAAGAGAGTTTGAGCGAGAAGACTGCAAATAAGAACAATTCTTATTGAGACAATCATGAGACAAAGCTTCCAACCTCAAGAGATGCTGATAGCAGATACATTGTAAGATTTTTGACTGCTCTTTTACAATCCTATTGCATACGCCCGCTTGGTATGCCTTTTGAATTGTAACCCTCACCTCGGAATTCCTCCCCAAGCTATCCCACTATCCAATTTCCTTGTGCTCTGGACGCTCCTCCTGCCTTTCCTTTGTCTTCACTATTTGCTCTCAAACAGAAGAACTCCCCCACCACTCTAGCCGCTTCCCCAAAAAGCCCTCCCCTGTCGACTTTCCCCCTTATCTCCTCTTTGGTTTCTCTTTACCTGCTTATTCCTCGTGAGGCTGAACATAAGGGAGATATGGACGCTTGAGGGTGTTCCCCTGAGACAAGCCAAAAACTTAGTAGATATATCTACTATGGAGATTTTTACTTCTTACAAGAGTGTGATAGAGATTTTTCAAGTGATGACTATGAGAGAAGTTCAAAAGTATTTGGATGAGGAAGAGAGGATTCAAGATCAGTCCATAGCAGGTAAGGCTAGTGTTGTGCATGCCATATGTGAAAAGCCTAGCTTGCTACTGAGATGTGCAGGGTAAGAATTCTTCTAAAGTGGTGGACCTAGAACTTATGTGTTTATTCGACAAAGATTTTGAAGGATTCTAAGTCATGGATACTAAGGGTACTAAGAAACTTGATTTCGTGCATAACCAAGTTTATCCAGATGTAGTTGATGATGACCTTATGCAATCCTTGGATGAGGTTCTATTAGATTTTGGGTATGTACCAAAAAGGGAAACTATTCTTGAGGATTTTCAAAATCCATATGAAGAGAGTTTTTCTAGGGCACTCACGGACTCAGATGAGCACGACCAGAATTTTATTTCTTGAGGGGATGAAGCTGCATTACCAATGCTCCTACCCGTAATTAATGATACATAATTAGTGGAGCAGGTTGCACAAGGGATATGGCAGTATCTAACGATGCCTAATGCTTTATGGGATTTGATGTTACCCTATGATATAGGGGAATTTTTGCTAGCTTTTGATCCAAGTGGAGAGGGTTTTATGCATGGTCCAAGCCAATTGATGGGTATTCCATTTGATCCAAGTGGAGCTAGATATGTTCGTGGTCTAGAGCAGTTAACTTTTATGCCATATGATCCAGGTGGTCTTCATTATAGTTTATGGGTCAATTCATACTTATGTTCTACTAGTGGGAAATTCTTATGTTTTCCCTATGATCCTGGAGGAGTTTATATTCTAATAAAGCCACAAGTTGGACATTTTTACAAAGCATGCACGCAGTGTGGTAGTAGTTATGTGTTTACAGGTTTATGCTTCAAAGTTAAATGAAGATTGGCACATACAAGAGGATGTGCAGGTTTAGAGGGGGTGGATGGCGAGTCGCTTTGCGGGCATAGGGTGAAAAAGGAGGATTTGCGTGCATTTTCAAGGTTTTGCCAAACTGATGATTAAGACCAGATTCTGTTATGACATTGGACTATGATTGGAATGTATTCTAACTATGGTTTTGAGGTCATCGAATGAGGTTGCTACCTGTAGGCCAAGATGCAGGGATGTTGATAGAATGAGGTTAAATAAGACAAATTTATAGTGCTCAATATGCTCACCATGACTGTCTTTACAACTCATGAATGGAATTTTGAACAAGGAAGTTATGGGAAGTTTGGTATTTTTCAGGGGTTGGATCTGCTTTCTTTGGGCTGGGATTGAGATACATACTTGAGTGATCTATTTCAACTTGACAAGGGTTGCGATGATAGTATCTGGCACGGGTTAGAGTATGTGCTTTATTGTGCTTAAATCAGACATTCAATGCTAAAGTTATTTCCGATTCAGTTCTCTATGCAAGCATCAGACATCCATGAAGAGGGGAAATCACAGTGGATGCAGTTAAGGTTGTGCTTGACAATACTTTAGTCAAAATATAGTGGTTCTTTGCAATGCTTTCATTGATCTGTACACTCAATGATATGTTTGGTGGTGTTTGGGGTTGATCTGTATGCTAAGTGTGAAGCTTTTACAAAAGCTCAGACAATTCTTGAAGAGCTTCCCTCGAGATTGTCATCACTTGGAATGCATTAATTGATAATATGGTCAAGGAATTCCTGTAAAATAATGTCATGTTTGGAAATGTTTGATTAATGATTATGTCAATATGGTATGCTTCGAAAAGCACAAACGTGCTTGAGGAGCATTTATTGTGGTCTATGCTAACCATGGGTGAATAGGAAGCTCTGAACTGGCAACTCTCGAAATACAATCACTTATAATTACATCTTAAGGTGAGTGGCCTCACAAGACATTGAGATGGGTGAGATAAATGACAATGAGATTGTTGATCACAGAC
The DNA here is from genome assembly GCF_014529385.1 of Adiantum capillus-veneris. Lineage (NCBI taxonomy): Eukaryota > Viridiplantae > Streptophyta > Polypodiopsida > Polypodiales > Pteridaceae > Adiantum > Adiantum capillus-veneris. The sequence goes on from NC_140954.1 coordinate 34,098,725, forward strand.
TGCATGAGAAGATGTTGTCCTTGGCAGTGCTTTGGTCATCATATTGGAGAAATAAGATGGGCTAGACAATGCCTTAGCTAACATATGTGACAAATGTGGTGTCCTTTGAGGGAAACTAGCCACCAAAAGAGCCATGAAATGGCCGCCCAATTTTATTTAAAAAAAGGGACTTTGTTAATGGGTGGGAAAGGGAAAGGGGGGAAAGAGAGGGCGCAGGGCAGTGAACGGTGCACAGGGAAGGCGGAGAGAAGCTCTTGAGGAGGGCTATACTACTCAAATGACGATGCCGAAGAAACAAAAATCACCCACTATGTACAACATAGTGCCCTATTCGATACCGTTTTTAGCCAATTTGGTGGATCTTAGCAATCTGAGTTGCCATGTCATCACGGTGATTCCCATGCCGACCACTAGCGACATTGCTAGTGGTAGGAGGAGGCGAGATGTTTTTTGGGGACATAATTAGAAATTAGAGTCGACATGTAGGAAAGGGGGTCACTTGATATCATTGTTGAGATATAGAGAGAAAGAGAGAGAGACGAGACAAGAGACACACCATATACGCTCCCAAAGACTGATTCATATTGAGGACAAGATACAAATATATAGGTGAGACCAAGTTCAGTAGAGTGAGCCATATATAGCTCCAACACCCCCTTTCAAACAAAGGTCTCTAGCTTTGGATGAAAAAACCCTTGGGGAGTTTAAGGGAAAAACCCAAGCCCCTATACAATGTGAAATATGAACCAGCGGTGATGATGTGAAATGAATTGTGCATCTATGTACAAATATTCAAGTGACTTAGATATCACAAGGTGCAAATGTGGAGTGTGCATAGTGCATGGTACCTAAAAGATTACAATGTCATATGTACAAAGCTATTACAATAGAAAAGAAGCTAATCTAGAAAGAGTGATGCCGAAGCAACTCCAAGCTCCGAGCGCAAGAGGATGAAACGTGACTCATTGAGGCCTTTGGTCAAAATGTCTGCAATCATTTGGTCACTTAGACAGTGTTCAACCATAATGGTTCCCTTGCGTACTTCATACCTGACATAATGATAATGGACAGCAATGTGCTTTGACTTATTATGTTGAACATAGTCTTTTGCAAGACTAATAGCACTTTGGTTGTCACACCGCAAGGGTGTGCTAGAAAGAAGAGAGTGACCAATATCAACCATCATTTGTCGAAGCCAAATCAACTCACGAGCTGCAAGTGATGCCGCAACATATTCTGACTCAGTCGTAGAAACTGCAACACAACGTTGTTTCTTGCTGGTCTAAGAAACAAGACAACCATTTATAAAGAAGCAATTTCCACTAGTAGATCGCATAGATAAATGTGAGCTTGCCCAGTCTGCATCTGTGTAACCCAAAAGAGAAAGAGATTGCATAGAATCCGATGTGAGTTGTCGTCGATAGACTAAACCAAAATCTGTAGTGCCTTTCAAGTATTTCAATACACGCTTTGCAGCAGACCAATGCTTAAGAGAAGGACATGCAATATGTTGTCCAAGATAGTTAGCAGCAAATAGAATATCAGGACAAGTGCTCATGCCAACAAACTGAAGACATCCAATCAAGTTAGCATAAGGTTGATTTGTGACAAGTTGACCGCCATTGTCAGAAGTATTCTTCGTAGAGCTCGCAAGACAAGGTGTGTTGGCTGAATGTGCAGATTCCATACCAAATTTTTGAATAGTATCTGCAATAAACTTTGACTGTCGAAGGAATAAAATACCTTTTGTACGGTTCCGTTGGATTTGAATGCCAAGACAAGAGTGAATCTCTCCAAGATCCACCATATCGAATGCAGAAGACAATAAATTTTTCACTTGCTGAAGAAATCCCAAATCATTGGAAACAAGGATGGTATCATCCACATAAAGAGCAAGAATCACAAAACTGCTACCTTGGCGTTTTATGTATAAGTTGGGGTCTGACGAGCAAGAGATGAATCCTTTAGAGGTGAGAAAAAGATCAAATTTTGTATACCAGGCTCGCGAAGCTTGTTTGAGACCATATAGTGCCTTATGGAGTTGAGCAACAAGGTCTTCTTTACCTGGAATAACAAACGCTTCTGGTTGTTCCATATAAATTTCCTCTTCCAAGTCACCATTACGAAAAGCAGTTCGCACATCCATTTGATGAGCTTCTAAATCAAATTGAACAGCAAATGCCAATAAAACTCGAACACTTGTAATGCGAACAACTCTTGAGTATTTTTTATCTCAATACATTGGATGCGCTCACTGTTGAGCCAGCAGAGGATCACACCCACATTTTTGCTCACACCCATCATTTTGTAACCATTGATTGTAATAAATGTCTTTCCGACATTAATTTTGATTTGAGCCATTCATTAAGTAACGGGACTCAATTGAGTTTCCAGCTTGTAATCCCGAAGTAATTTCACCTGTTAATGTAAATAATTAGAGATGTTCTCACCTCCAAGGCTGAGGTATATAAGCCAAAGTTTTGTAACCTAAAGAAGATTCAATTATTAATCAAAGTGAGTTTTTGAGCGCCGTGACTGTGTCTGAGAGAGAGAGAGAGAGAGAGAGAGAGAGAGAGAGAGAGAGAGAGAGTCTTATCTTCTTGCTACGCGAGCTACGGGGCCGCCATTGGAGAAGCGACACCGCCATTGTGTTAGCAACGGTGAGAGCTACGCACAGATACCAAGAGTGCGCGCTATCGGCTTCTACGTGTGGTAAGTTCCTACGAGCTTTGGTGTGAGTTTTCTTCCAACTCGTGTGTCGGAATAGAGCGTGCAGCATATCTATAGAATTACAACGAGTAGAGCTACACATTAGTACCATCGGGGTCAAGTTTAGGTCACCTGTATTTTTTGGCCTGTCTTCATACGCGTTTATCGCACGGAGTGATTATAGGTTGATTTTGCAGTTCAAGTCTTTAGGGTGTTGTTCTTACCTAGTGCATAGACTTCCCCTTGAGTTTGAGATCGATTCAATGATTCTAGATCCTGTTTCGTATAGCATTCGTTCGTAGTACGGATTTCAGTCACTTGCGTGTTTTAGAACTTAGATTTGATTTCCTTAGTAGTGATTGTCATTAGAAGGTCGAGTAGGTGATTTGACACCCACCTAGTTGTTTCCATGCGCCTGCGGGTCAAGCTTTGTCGTCGTCTGACAAATTATGTTGTTGGTTGAGTTCTCGCTATTTAGCTTCCGCTAGCGGCGTAACCGCCTTAACATTTGGCGCCGCTGCCGGGGACGAGAGCCCTAAGTAGGTGACCTTAGACTAACCCTACGAGGTGAGTCGAATAAACTACTTTGTATACTTTAGTTAGAAAAGATCTAGGAGTGGTGGACTCCGAAGGTCTCCAGAGATACTAGGAAGTGGGGTATTCCTGGGTCTTCCGTGTTGACAGTATTTTTAGTTTAGCTTAGATTAGATTGTTTTTGATGGTGTTTAAGTGGTTGTTGACATAAAAAGCATTTGCTACTCCTTGTGTGGTAGTAAATCTCTTTATATTTTCAATTGCAAAAAATCCATTTTATGATTAGAAGTAGCTTAGGTAGGGCCTGGTTTGATCCTGATCTAGAGCTATCAAATGGTGTTCTATTTGCTTGATGTGTTTGATTGCATGTTAGATCACTGAAAAAAGTCGCTTTGGTAGTGAAATATGCAATAAACAAAGTTCAGAAAAATTTTCTGTGTAACTGATTGTTGCTGAGCACTTAAAAGAGCTATTGGAAGAGTTCTGTGCTGAAAAACTGGAAATCTGCAACTTTAGACATCATACGCATATGATGTCTTAGGACCTAAACAGAGACTAAAATTGAAAATTTGACATTGCCAGAGTGTTTAGAAGGGGGGTTTTACCCTAAGATCAACTTAAAACAAGAGCATTAACACTCAAAGAAACCCAAAAAAGACAAGTCGGAGTCCAAGAAACGCAAAGAATAGGAAATTTTGGATTCAAATCTTGTTTTTACATTCAAACCTGACAAAAACACTTGAAATTCAATTATAAACATTGAAGAAGGCTTAAAATCGAAAATAGTCAAAATCTGGGACAAAAGACATCATACGCGTATAATGTCTTTTGGCACATCCACTGCTTATTTTTGAAATCTAACCTGACAAGATTGTTACAAACACTGTAGAAAGCATAAATATCAAGTTTGGACCCAAATTGATGAAAAAGACATCATACGCGTATGATGTCTTTGACCTAATTTTGGACATATTTTGATACTTTGCTAACACAGATCCATTGTAATAGCTGTCTAGAGGTTATATTTCAAGTTTCATCCCATTTGGATCACAATTGACCCAAAAAACAAGTCAAAAGCGGAAAATTGCTAAGAAAAGCCTAAATTAGCCATAACTTGCTCAAACAGAGTTCAAACTGAATTTTGTGAGTGAACAGAGCATAAAGGGGCCACTGAGAGTGAGCATAACCAAAATAGTCAAAATCTGTGAAAAAAGACATCATACGCGTATAATGTCTTTTTCAGCATAACTGCAACAAAATTCTCACTTGATGAAACAGAAGTTGTCCGACTGACAAGATTAAACAATTGACCAAGTATCAATCAGTTTGGATCAATTATGACCACAAAAACTTGGGGAAAACAAATTGCCGAGACGGAAAAGTTACAGTCCTTTAGGGGAATTGATGAATTTGAGATCGGGCAGGAATCTCCGGAATAATCAACCAAAACAAGGGGAACCAGCAAGTGTCATATCAACCAAGGGAAGTGTAAACCAAAGTTGGGTGCAACCATTAGAGCCGATCTTTGAAGGAAGTGTTTCTGATACTTCTTCGGAGAGATCTTACGAGATTTTCACCGAAAACTTGGAACACTTGAACCTGAACAACAGAGAAAATATGGCAGCAGGATCATCAAACCCTTCCGCCACCATGAAGCTATTGTTCATAAAATACCAGTACGACAATGAGCAAGGTGCCAAGATCTACAAAGATGGAATGGACCGCTATTGTGTAAAGATAGAAGATAGACCTAGTGAGTTCAAGGACTTAGTGCCTGTGAGCTATAGCGGAGATAGATATCTAGATGACGAGGGTACCATGTACTTGGTAGTCCTAAACCCTAACATTGTGGACAAGTGGGGATTGATGGGCACCAAAGCCAGAATAGATGAAGAACTCGAGGAGAAAGCACCAATAATGAACTTCCCTAATGCGAGGTTAAGAAGAGAGAATGAAACTACAAGGATCAACACTGATAACATCTATGTGGGGCTGTACAAATATAATAATGGGGAGCAAGATCTCTATTATAGATGTGAAGAACCCTACACCGGAGAGTTGACAGACCAAAAAAGACTTTATGTCTTTACCTACACAGAGGGATCGGAAGTGAAAATTGCCGCTTACGATAAGTATGGCAGGCAATACTCAACAATGGGCAAGAAAGAATTAGAAGGATATACATACTTTGGGGGACCACTACATCAGTATTATGTTACTTCTAGCTCACATAGACCAGCACCAACAAATGGAGTGCAAAACTCAATGACAACAGGAGGACAAAGAACTCAGGTTGCTGACTCTTTCAGTCAACCTTGGGACTCGAAGCTCGGACCAATGGGATCATTACATTCCAGAGAGTCAATGGAGACGAATCGAGGTAGTGCAGTTCCAATCCCCACCTATACCACTCCAGGTCCAAGGTTTGAAGCGGAACCATCACATTTACCTCCTAGTAGTAGATTCAGGGCGGGGGAACCGACAAGGGTAACCCATGAAGTCCATGATGCTAGAGAAAGCTTTAGCCGAGACACAGGAGCAATGAGATTGGTAGCAGATCATAGACGTATGAGACCATCTCAAGTAGCCAAGTGTATGCCAAAGAAGTATGGTGGTTCAGGAGATCCGTATGCACATGTGTCACTCTTTAAGCAAGTTTTAAGAGCTGAGCAGATAACAGATTTCCATACACAATACGAGGGATTTGGTTTACTCTAGAAGGTACTGCATTGACATGGTTTCAACCAATGAACATTGGGGGATTCCATGACATTGACCATTTGCTAAGAGAGTTTTCTGAGGAATTCTCAAAACGAGGGATTAAGCACAATACGGTCTCACAAATATATGCTTTTAAACAGAGAGAACACGAAAAAGTGAAGGAAGCTTCACTTCGCTTCAAACAATACATTGAGAGATGTCCAGTACGTGAACGACCACAAGATGACAGACTATTGTTCTCTTTATTGAGGGACTGAGGAACGACACTCTCAAGAAGGACTTGCACTTGAAAGCTTGTACAAGTTTCGAGCAAGTAACGAGAGAGGCATTGTACTTAGTGGATAACTGTACGGTTTATGGAGAGGTGTCAGCGGATACAGATTTTGCATCCAGTAGCTCCTCCTCCGTAGCGAGCGAGACTACCACTAAAAAGAATGTTCAAACAACAACCATGCCAAATGTAGAGCAAATGATAGAAGATGCTCTAAAAAGGATGGCACCATACCAAAAACCATTGCCAAAAACACTGAAATGGTGTGCTATTGAACAAAAATGGACAAATCATCCAACAGAGGAGTGCTATTACAACAAAGGGTATGTAAGGGAGCGCCAGTATGCACCTCCTGCTCAATTAGCACCACCTCAAGTACATACAGTACCTCGATACCCAACGGGAAATGTACCGGGACCTATGGGGATAGAAAGACCGCAACCGGTATTGGGACAACAGCCACCTTTACCAGGAGCAAGACCAGTGGGCATTAGATATGCACCAACCTTAGAGAATCAGGAAGAACAAGCCTTAGTGCCTGTTCAAGCCTATTATGAAGAATCGGGTGCACACATGTCTCCGACAGTGTATTACTCACCAGAAGAACCCAAACAACCAGAACCATGGGGCATGATGGGGAATGTTGGAATACCAACAATTACAAGTGCTTCTGATGAAGAGAGATACAATATGGATGCAAGAACCTTGATGTTCATAGCTCATGGAGGGTTAGCAGGACAGAGACCATCCTATCCACAAAGGACGAATCAAATGGGACCAAGACCAGCACTAGGACCCTGTTACAAGTGTGGAGGTGACCATCTGATGAATGTTTGCCCACACACGGAAATCATTAGAATTAACGCTTATTGCACTGAGTGTGGGGTTACTCACTTCATTGAGGATTGTTCAAAGAATCCAAACAAAGTGCAAAAGACGACATTGAATATGCTAGAAACTATTCCTACCAGCAGTGGGTCTGAAAATGAAACTCTGATACCAACGCAAGTTGTTACTAGAGCTCAAGCTAAGAAAACCACTAGAGAACCTGAGAATGGAAAGTTAGCGACTGAAGTGGTTAGTCAAGGACCGCGGAGTCAGAAAAACACATGGAAAGCTAGAAAAGCACGCATGAAGTTGAGAAAAGAACGTGAAGACGCTATTCTAGCTGAGGAACTAAAGCAAACTAAAGCTAGATTAGAAAAACTTGAGAGTCAAAACGGGAAACGAGAGATGAGCCCGGAAAGAACGAAACAAAAGAGTATCAAAGAAACAACGAGCTTAAGCTCAGGGGGATCAGTGCTAGTCGACAAGGTACACGAACCATTGGACGCACTGATGAGAGCTTACGAAGCTAGGTTAAAGAACAACCAAACACAAGAACAGAGGTGGATGACATACCCAAACGCGGAATTGGAAAAGCAGAGACTTGAAATGTGCCAGAGAATGATCGAGACTGCACAAGCCTTATTAGAACCACCAAAAGAAACAATGAATTGTGGAAAGGAAAACCCAATTCAGCAAGAGACTATCGTTTCACGGGTAGCTGAAAAGACTCCCAGTGCACAAAAGCCTGAAAATACACAAAAGGATGACCGCATAGTATTGAACACAACCGATCAGGAGATAGAGAGTTTTCATCCAGTCATACAGAGGATTTACGGAAAAGATGAGGATTACAATGAATTTTGGAAACAAGTGAGAGAGGCAAACTTTGCAAACGAGCTAAGTTGCCAAGCTAATCAGACAAATTGGGAAAAGGACATCAGGAATCCTCCCATAGTGGAATTTGAGGCAGGATCTCAAGTGGACTTGGATCTGCAATCTTACTGGGGAGATGGGGGCTCTGTTAGAACAATGGAGAGCAAACCTCATTCACTGAAAACCTTACCTTCATACTTAGGAGAGTATGAAGCAAAATCCGAGATTAGAGCACTTCCCTCACGAAAAATCTCATCAGAAAAAGTCATGGACTCGCAAGGATTGATAGAGATTTTGTCAACACCAGTGACATGCACTATCACTCTAGCTGAGCTTTTGAGGCTAAGACCACATATGTGGACCACTGTAGGAAAATGCTTGGAGAAATTCGGGATAAAAGATCCAACATCGAGATGCAAGAGAGCATTGAGGAGCTGAGCAAGCCACAAAAGAACGCTAAGCCTGTACCCTTAAACAAGGTCGGAGAGTATTGCGAAGGTGAAGAGGGGAATACAACCTTACCAGTTGAATTCCAAGGAGTGAACACAATGGCAATACTAGACAGCGGAGCTGGGGTAGCCATTGCTACAAAAGAAATCTGGAAAAAATGGGGGAAACCAGCAATAAGGAAGACTAGGTTGAAACTCCAATTAGCAGATGGACACATGGAGAAACCTATGGGGTTATTAGAGAAAGTTGTAGTGACTTCTTGCGGCATTGAATACGAACATACTTTTGCTATTGTCGATTTTGGCAAGGAGAATAACTATGATATCATACTGGGAAGACCATTCATGAGACAGTTGAAAATGGTCCAAGATTGGGGCTACGATCACATATACTTGAGAAATATGGAAACCACTACACGTGTGAACCTGAAAGACCATAGCTACAAAGATGTGAACCGAACACCGGTAGAGGAGTTTGATTCAGCTACTTTGGCGGGATCCGAATTTCCAGCTTGGTTAGGTAAACCCAAGGAGTTATGGATGTGTGGAGCTTCGAAATGTGGAAGTCTGAAACGAGAAGAATGTGTTTTAGAAAGGGCTATCGAAGACGAAACTTATGTAGGAGAACCCTTTCCAGAGGACACGTTTGAACCATTAGAATGGACACACATTCTAGCAACCCTAGATGTTTGTGCAATTCCGGATGGTCCCACAACGAAATTTTGCGACAAGGACGGGTACGACGTGGTTCCGTATTTCATGTTGAGAACTGTACTCGAAAAAGAAACTGAAAAGAACGATACACTGGAAAAGGAAGATGAAGAAGAGGTGTTTCACGACATTCCCAATCATCCAGAGTGGGGAAATGAAGCAGACAACGAGTCAACGGACAATTCAAGCGGAAACGAAGAAACTATAACGGATGTCCGATTTTATGATTTTCCGAACCAAACTAAACAACGCCAGAAACACTATAGAGCAAAGAAAAAAACAAAAGGGGTTAGAACCAATCCGATGCCTAGAATAAGAGGAAAAAATCAATTCCTAATGCTAGTAAAGGCTGAAGATTGTGTTAAGGATAAGATTTCTGGAAGAATGAGAGGCAGTGATCAAAAGAGCTTACGAAAAGACAAAAGAGGCTCAAGAAATCAAGTTCAAAATAATGGAACGAAAACTGAAACAGAAAAATCAGAAAAGAACAAGCGCAACAGAGAATACACGGAGTCCAAGTTAGAACGTAGAAACAAGTACAGAGAGCTCAAGAAAACTCTGAAGGAAGTTTGGACGACAGAAATTGAGAGTGGAGAGGACGAAAACATCAAAATCAAGGAAAACATGGATGTTCCCTCTCACTATAGGAAATTCACAATAGAGGATAGGAAGGTGATATTAACCCCACCTATTCGAGAGAGGAAGGAGAACGAATCTTATGACGGACCGGAGGATGCAAAAAAAGTTGATTTAGCAGCTCCAGGTGAGACACCTAGACCGGTGTACATAGCCACAGATTTGTCTCCAGGCGAGGAAGAGAGACTTTTGAGTCTTCTCAGAGAGTATAGGGATGTGTTTGCATGGTCTTATAAGGACTTAAAGGGAGTTGACCCATCGATATGCCAACACTCAATCCCACTGAAACAAGACGCAAAGCCTAGCAGACAGAGACCATACACATATAATGATACTTTTGCTAAGCGAATCAAGGAAGAGATAGATAAGCTAATGGAAGCTGAATTCATATACGAGATTGAACACACCGATTGGGTATCTCCGATTGTGGTAGTACCTAAGAAGAACGGAAAACTCCGAGTGTGTGTCAACTTAAAGAAAGTGAATGCTGCAACAATCAGGGACAATTATCCCCTGCCGATAACTGATCATGTTCTAGAGCGTGTATCAGGGAAAACAGCATACTCCTTTCTTGATGGTTTTTCAGGATATAACCAGCTAGCCATAGCACTGGAAGATCAACATAAAACAGCTTTTGCAACGGAGTGGGGAATTTATGCTTATCGGGTTATGCCTTTTGGTCTAACCAATGCTCCCGCAACCTTCCAGAGGCTGATGACGCATGCTTTCAAAGAATACTTAAGGCTGTTTCTAGAAATATACATGGATGACTTATGTGTACATTCTCTACTGAGAGATGAGCATCTAGAACACCTAAGAAAAGTATTTGAGAAATGTAGGACATATCGCATTTGTCTCAATCCTGAGAAATGTGTGTTTATGGTCCGACAGGGCAGAATTCTGGGACATATTGTCTCACAAAACGGAATATCCACGGATTTAGAGAAGATAAAAGTTATAGTGGATATGCCTAGACCAACCAATGCGAAACAAGTACAGAGCTTTATGGGACATTGTGGATATTATAGACGATTCATTTACATGTACGCTATAATAGGCCAACCACTTTACAGGCTAATAGTGAACTTTGAATGGACAGAGGAGTGTGAGGAATCATTCAAGAAATTGAAAGAGGCACTCATTACTGCTCCAGTCTTGAAATCACCAGATTGGGAGAAGATATTCCATGTGCACATAGATGCTTCGGCATATGCAATAGGATGCATTCTGGCTCAGCCAGAAGAAGGAAACATGGATTTTCCTATCTGTTACGCCAGTCGACAGCTCAACCATGCAGAGAAGAATTACACCACAACAGAGCGAGAGGGATTAGGAATGATATATGCTGTGAAGAAATTTCGGCATTATCTTCTAGCCAACAAGTTTGTGTTTTTTACGGATCACCAAGCCTTGCTCTACCTAGTGAATAAACCATGCAATACCGGGAGAATAGTGAGATGGTTCATTATCTTACTGGAATTCGACTTCACGGTAGTAGTAAAGAAAGGAAAAACACATCTTAGAGCTGATCATCTTTCGCGATTGACGAATGGAGAAGACCCTATAGGAGTAGATGACGACATGCCAGACGCGTACTTGTTCAACATAGAAATGATACCTAAGTGGTCTCAAAATGTCGTTACCTATTAACCTATGGAGGAGAGTTCGATAGAAGAGAATACAACCTGAAACATATTGCTATTCAGCAATCCAAGAATCTTCAATTGATTGCAGGAAGGTTGTATCAATTGGGAAATGATCATGTTTTACGACTATGCATCAATCCTGAGGAATATAATATATATCTGTGCGAAGCACATGTTCAGGAATGTGCATTTCATTGTTCAAGAAGGAACACATATAGGAATTTGTTACAATTGGGAGTCTATTGGCCAGGAATGAAAGAAAGCGTACATGAATATGTCACTGTATGTATTGTATGTTCATCAAAACCGCCAGCCGAGTATTCGACATTATATCAGATAATGATCGCTCCAGAATGGAGTCAGTATATTGTTGAATATCTCACAAATAGAACTTTCCCAGAAGGAACGTCAAAAGCTCGTCAGAAATCTGTAGAGACAGAAGCTAGAGATTACGCTTTAATAGGAGATCAACTCTATAAGAGAGGTAAAGACAACCAGCTTAGGATTTGCGCATCAGAGTCTGAGTATGTGATAATCCTGGAGCAAGCTCATGGAGGAGTAGGTGGAGGCCATTTCTCAGGTGATAAGACAGCAAAACTTGTCTTAGCCGCAGGAATATGGTGGCCAACATTACATATGGACGCTGAGGAATACGTTAAAAGGTGTGATGACTGTCAGCGGACCAAAGTACCACTTAAAAGAGATGATATGCCGCTTAGACCAATGATGGGGGCAAGAGCTTTTGCAAAATGGGGGATTGATTATGTCGGACCCATTTCACCTCCTGCATATAAGACTCATGCACAATACATCATTGTGGCTACAGACTATCTAACAAAGTGGGTCGAAGCAAAGGCAACTCAAAAAGCAGATGCCAGGACCACGGCACAATTTCTATATGAATACGTCTTTGTACGATATGGATTGCCAATAGAAATTGTGAGTGATCGAGGCACACATTTCATAAATGAAGTGATAGAGATCCTTCTAGATGAATTCATGGTAATCCATAGGAAATCAGCCCCGTATCATCCACAAGCAAACGGACAAGCTGAAGCAACAAACAAAACCATATGCACGGTCCTTACGAAGATTGTATCTGAGTCGAGAACTGACTGGGACCAGAAGTTGCATTCAACATTATGGGCATATAGGGTAGCATATAAAACATCAATAGGAACGACCCCATATAACATGGTTTTTGGGCTAAATGCTATCTTACCAATAGAATTCTTGATTTCAACCTTAAGGGTGGCTAAGGATCTAGAGTGGACAGGGCACGAGCTCTCTGATAGAATAGATGACCTGGAAAAGCTAGATGAGCTTCGCCTAAAAGCAGTAGCTTCCATCTACGCTCAAAAAAGGCGACAAAAGGAATTTTTTGATAAGCATGTGCGGACTAAAGAGTTTAAGGTTGGGGACTATGTCCTAGTTTACACTCTGAAACAGCATGCTAAAAGCTTAAAAAGCGAGGGATGGGACCTCTGGTGATTAAAGATCTATCACCAAGTGGAGCCGTCAAGCTTGCTACATTAGACGGAGAAGAAATGCCCAATTGGATTAGTGGATGCAGAGTGAAAAAGTATCTTTTGCCGCTAACCCAAGACATGCTTCTCAAAATACATCAAGAAAAGCTGCGTGTCCAGAAAAAGAAAAAGATTGAGGAGGAAGCGCAAGCCGAGGCGAAGGAAAGAATGGAGAAAAGAAGACTACTGCGTCAGAAACAGCGCAATGAAGGAGCAATACGAATAAACGCAGTCAGTATAACAGAAATGGGGATGACAAAGAAGAACCCATCATTGAATGCAAAGTAGGAACCAACCAAATCAAAGCCAGAGCACTATTGGATTCAGGAGCTCAAGCTAACCTACTTTCACTCAGTTTGTATAGACAATTGACAAATGACACTAAACTACAAACTGCCAAGCAAGAGTTAAAGAGTTACTCTGAGAATTCAATCAAAACTGTCGGATGCACAGTTTTACATATACAGATTAACCAATATGTGTATCCTCATATGTTTTACGTGGTTGAAGACCAAGCTACACAACATCCATTATTGCTAGGACAACCATGGCAGAAGCAATACAATGCAATGATTGACTGGAGTTCTAAATCAGTGCTTATCAAATACGAAGGTGAAAGTCAATCAGTTAAGTTCACCAAAGGAGCAGAGCCAACTCCAAAGGAAGAATCCACGGACAAGGTCAAACAACAAACAGAGAAAAAGAAGAAGCAATGGCAACCAAAAGTTTCTACACAACTGGATTGCTCGTCGACGAGGAAACTCTCAACATTGGATAAGGAAGACAAGCAATAATATAACAGCTCAACCTTGGGATAAAACGGAGTCAACATTGGTATGGAGACCAAAAAAGGCTGTGCCAGAAAACACAAACAGAGTCTTCAATAACAGACAACAGAGTGATCCCGACAATCAAGGACAGTGAAACAGATCTGGATTCCAAAGAAGTTCATGACGGCACAAAGCTATAGCAAGCAAATTTGGATCCCAAAGATTTGTAAAAGGAACTCCCTTCAATACAATCAACGGAAACTCCTAGGTATTTCAAGCGAGGAAATCAACACACAGAACAAAGCAGGTTTGGGTCGCAAAGAGTTTGTGGCAAGCACAAGCAAAGCGGAAGCAGATTTGGATTGTGAAAAAGACAACAAGGTAACGAAGAATCCATCTACTGATTCTACTACCAAATGCCAAAACCAACCCAAAACCCGACCACCAATCCATCAATCAAACAAAGAGCAGCTTTATTGGAAAGACTGTTGTATCATCGCTCTACAATTGCATTGGGAACTTATGACCAAAACAACTACAATGCTTCACCCACAGACACTTCATAGTCGTCCGGGAGGACTCAGACTCGGAGGGGGGGAGGTATACAGGAGCTACAAAGCAGCTACAAGCGGAAAAAACAAAGAAAAACAAAAATTATATTACAAGGGCAGTGTCTTACATGATTTTGCAATTTTTTATGTTTGATTGCGGATATTGATAATAATTATGCCCTTATATACCTTGTTTTGCAACAAAGAAGAGATCAAATGATGAATTTGGGTCTCTAGATGTGTAAATATCACTAAATAAGAGTGTTTTTGGAGCTAAAAAGTGGTAATCCAAGTCCAAAAATCACAAAGAAGTGTATATTCATATACACAGGGTTACCAGCTATTTATCGTGTATGTTTGGAATTTTTTGGCTTCAATTTACTATTTTCCTTTATTTTTTATTTTTCTTAATAAAAGTAAAAGAAAAATAAAAAAGCAGGTGAAATGAGATCGGAAAAAAGAAAAGAATAGACGGCGATGATCCTAATGACAAGGGCAACCCATGGTAAAAATGGGGTACAATTCTGAAAAAGTTGCGGAAAGCCCGAAATGACAGAATTTTGGCAAAGTGGACAAATTTTCAGAAACAGGTCAAACGGAGTCCAAATTGAGAAATTTCAAATCCTAAAGTGCATTTCACGACGAGATAGGAGCACATGTCAAATTTGGTAACAAGTGATCCGGGAAGCCCGAAGTTAAGTATTTTTCACTTCACTATCAAGCTCATTTCCACTATTACCTTCTTGGAGAGAGCAAAGAGCACACAGGAGCATCCGACCTTCTACCGCCTTCTACGACTGCTACGAGAGCTCAGAGGACACCAGACATGAGAGGTAGACTCGTTGCCATAAGCTTTTGATGCTTATCGTTAACTTTTGTCGCGAAAACTCACCAAAACCAAGAAACAAGAGCAGACGGGGAATGGGGAAGAACGCTAGGTAGGGGCACAACCGCCTAACCAAACTTTGCAAGAACTTAGAGGTGGGTTACCCTAGTATAGGAGATGAGTTTCTAGCACTCAAAGCTCGAGAAAGAACGACTGGAAAAACCCTAGGTCAACAGAGCCTGCAAGAGGCAAACAGAAAAAAGTTGTCGGAACGACACAAAACTTCTCAGGAAGCTTAACAACATCGAGGGAAATGCAACCATGGAGTATCTCCGGGTTTGGATCACCAAAAGTAGGTCGGAACAACCGATTCGGCTGCGGACACACAAAGCGTCATTTTGGCATAACGGCTAAAATTGATGACCAAATGACATGAAACTTCACGAGCAGTTTCAACAATACATGGATGACTTATGTTTGCAAGCAAAACCCAAAAGAAAGCTGATTCACTTACCGATGGTGAAAAAGACGCTTTCGGGAAACCAAATGGATAAAGATGGAGAACGGGGAGCCAAAGTCAAGTTCCAACCAACTGGATGGCTTCACAACATATCCAATGAGCTGGAAATGCAACTCTCAAGAGAAAAGTTGAAGAAATTCAACTCCAAGGCAAAAAGACGACTTCGGAGACTAAAATGCCTATAAGGGGGTTTTTAGCTAAACTGATGACTTGTTAAGTTGAAAACTAGTTAGCAGGGCTTAGGGCACTAGCACAAAGCATTCTTTGCACAAAAAGACCAACATTTCAAGAAAAGACATCATACGCGTATGATGTCTCACATCATGATTTTCACATCCATTTCAATATTTGAGTGCATAGCCTCATTCCACATGTTAATCACATCCTATGAACCAAGTATCATGAGAATTGGAGTTAGAAAACCAAAGGAAAACCAAAAAGACGCAAATTAGGCCATAAAATTGATTTTTTGGTCCTAATTTTTGTCAAAATAACTCCAAACTCAATGAAACTTTGTAGGATTGTTGATTAACACATCTACAAGCTATCTGGAAACCAAAAAAGCACCATTTTGACACAAAAGACATCATACGCGTATAATGGTCTATTTGCACTTACAGAGCCAAAAATGCTCATTTGTCATCATACATCCATTATATATATCTAATACATGCTACATATGAAGTTTGGAACCATTTGGTCAGGTGGATCACCCCATTAGCCCAATTAAGAGAAAATCCTTCATACAAAGCCTATTTTTGTCCCAAATCCAATATGCAAGTCCAAACAAGATTTGAGTAAAACAGTCCTTCACTAGCACATGGAGAGTCCACAGACCAAATCCATGAAAAATTGATGAAAAAGACATCATACGCGTATGATGTCTCCAGAGCCATTTTTAGCCAAAATTCTATCCAAACTTGATAAATCACTGAATAAGCCTATCTAAAGCCAAACCAAGCTTATAGAGAAAATTGGTCCAAAAATGCACTAAAAGACATCATACGCGTATGATGTCTCACTATGTGATTTTGGCACCTCAGGGCTTCAACCACCAAACAGAAGTGTTCTACATGCCATTTGAAAGTAATCACCAAGTTTTATCCAATTTGGATCATAAAATCCATTCCCTTTCAAAATTTTGCCAAGAGCCTGAACTGGACTAAACTGGCCAAAACTTGACCAAATGGGATCCAAACTCAAATCCAAGCATATGATACTCATGTATACACTATCAGCTACAAGCACAACCAATATGAAGTCATTCTGACACAAAAGACATCATACGCGTATGATGTCTCAAGCATGTTTTTGAGCCCAGTTTGCATATTTTTTCACCTACATTGCATCCTTAGGCCCTGAATAGCTCATGTTTCAATTTTCAAGTCATTTGAATAGTTAAAAGCTTCATTTCGGCTTTCAGTACTAAAAAGACGCTAACTTCTGAAATTGGAGTTACAGGATCCATGGATTCCGCTAAGTCATCGGCAACTAAGAGAAAAAGACCAACCATCAAGGATGCTCTTGCAGAAGCAGAACCTTTGATATTCCAACAGAAACCCTCAAGCCAACCAAGACTTGGGTGGAGGAAGCAGTACTAGAAAAAGAGGGAATAAAGATCTACCAGGGGACTTTCAGAGATCCTCAAGGGCAATCGGTCGATGTACCTATGATCCCACGAGAATTAGTGGATTATAGCAGATCAGAGAACATCAGCAGATACCTGGAAAAGGCTGACTTACACAGGTTCTTCACCTCGAGACCATCAGGTGTAGACACAAGAAGAGTGTATGAGTTGGCAACATCCATTCAGAAGGATGGGAAAGCCACGTTGACAGCCATGGATGGAGAAACAGTTGAAGTACAGATCACTCCACAGCTCATTGCAGATGCATTGAAGCTGCACAACAAAGGGAGTTCTGTCAGGGAAAGAAGGGAGGCCATAGAGGTCTATGGATCAAAGAAACAAAATACAACCTACGGAGATATGGCAGATCAACGAGCGGCAACCCTTTGCCGATTATACAACCAGTTTTTCCATGTGTGCAGTAAAAGACCGCAGAAGTATACTACACCACCCCATGCCATTGCGACAACCATCACATGGGCACTGAAGAGCAACATGCCAAAAGAGGTGAATTATGCTCAATACATCCACGAGCAAGTAATCGCCATGCACAACCAGAAGCCAAAGTACATAGGAGGAGCGAAATTCTGAACAAGAATAGCTTATGAAGCTATTGGAGCTAGAGATCAAGGGCCACGGGTTCCCTCCCAGAATGAGTGGCTTAGAGAAGCCGATGAGGAGGAAGAACAGCAAGAAGTATCCAAGAGGGCGTCCACAAGAGCACGCCGAAAACTAGAAATAGTTTCAGAACCTGAAGAGGCTGTGGACGAGCCGCTCAAGAAGAAAGCGAAGAAGAAGGCTGATCCCAAGCAAACCAAAAGTCAAAAAGCCGCAAGAATGGAAAGGCTGGTGGAGCAGTTTAGAGCGGAAAGAGCTCTAAAGGGGGACTTTGAAGAAATGTGGGTGCCAGACCCCACTAAAGTCGGAACCAGCTCAGCCAGGCCACATGTTGATCAATATGATCAATATATTAGAGCTTATGAGGAGTCGGAGGCCATACTGGAGCAGCAACCTGTCGAGCCTTATACTGAAGAGGAAGTACAGCTTTTAAAAGCTGAGCTGAAAAAGGACGACAAGGGGAAGAAGAAAGTAGATGAGTCTACTGAACTTCAAGAGAAAGACGGGCAAGCAAACAAAGGGAAAGCCAAGATGACTGAGGACAATCAGCCCTCTTTACTGTTGTACCAAGCCCGAAGAAGAGGAAATTATTGTGGAGGAACCACAATAGAAATAGAAACAGAAATTATGGAAAAGCCGGAGGCCGGGACCAAGGAAAAGGAGATAGATCCAGTTCAGCAAAAGAAAGATGATTATGAGGATCTGGTAGCGATCGGATACAGTGAAGAAGAGGCCCTGGAGGCAGTTTATGGGATATCCCTACGGAAACAAGATGATCGGAAAGGGACGAAGGAAAAGACAAAGGGTACAATGGAGAGAAAGAGAAAATGGACGAGCCGAAGCCATTGGAGGTGGTGGCAGAAAGAGCTGTCAAGTTGACAGATGAAGATGAAAAAGACATGCACATGGTGCATGAACTGCTCAGCAAGATTAAAGAAAGATCCAGAGCAAAGGAAGTAGCAATTGAACAGCAAAACAAAAGGAAGCAGAGTTGCAGAAGAAGTTAGAGAATGCTATGACTGAATCTGAAAGTCATAAAGCATCACTCTACGACGCAGAAAACGAGAGAGACGGCTTGATACTCCAACTAGCCGAAGCTTCAAGAGAGGTAACAAGTTCACAGGAAGCAAAGGAGCGAATAGAAGATGAGCTGGAGGCAGCCAAGGATGAGCTCATTGAGCTAAGGAAAGAGTCGAACTTCAAGAAAGGACAATCACGAGACTCAGGACCACCCCTAGAGCTAGCAGAGCAGGAACAGAACAAGAGGGAGCCCTCGTACCAGCTCTGGAAGATCAGGTCAGAAGTTTGCAAAGAGAGCTAAGGTTAGAGCAAGTGCAAAAGATTGCACATGGCGGAGGGATCATTGGCTGCAGAGGAGAGGCTCACATCAGAAAACCAAACACTAAGGACAGAAAATAAGGCCCTCCGCAAACAGCTCCAAGACCTCCAAGAGCAACAAAGAAGAGAAACAGAGCCACCACAAGAAGAAGCAGGGGGAGCAGCCATAGAGCTACCTGAAACTGGAGAGGCAACCACAATTGAAGATCCAGCCCCAGTTCAAGAAGTGGCCTCGACTTCAGGAATCTCTGAAGAAGAAGAACAAAGGCTCCAGGACCAAATAGAAAAGTCAACAGAGGAAAGTGCCAAGGCGGAAATGGAATGGGAAAGGAGACTCCTCATCTCCATTAGACTTCAAGGTTTAGACACAAAAGTGCTCCATGAAGAGTGGATGCAACCCAGCCTGCCTTTCCCTCTGATGAAATTTGAAGTGATAAAGACGAAAAAGAGAATAGAGGAGGAGTAGTATGTCGCTCTTTACGAAGGCGACATCACAAAGGATGAACAATCAAAGAAGATTGTAGATTCTCAACCTAGATGGAGGAAAGGTTGGCTGAACAAATACCCAGCCTACCTCATCTACTTGGTAGAGGCTCCAAAGGAGATTCGGGAGGATGCAACCTTCTGCCCGGTGCCAAGAGTCAGAAGCTGGAAAGAGCATGGCAGGATTGCAGAAAAGAAGCCAAATTGGCTTAATTACCCAAGGATGCCAGGACCAAAGGAAGGAGAGAGAATAGGTAAAGCCTACATGGTGAAAACCCTAACGGGCACCATCAAACTCTTTACTGGCTCTCCTGACCTTTCGTGTCAGATGCTAAAGAAAATCTGCAGGACTCTCTTAGCATGCATTGAAGTGTTCGCGCCAGATAAAGCCACGACCTCGAGTCTACTATCGACGGCCGACACAATGACGGATATGATGTATGATCTTTCATTGCAGCCATCACCAAAGGTGTTACATCTCTTATACCAAAGAATTATGTTTTTGCCTAGCTTCCACATGCAAACATTTGAAGAAGCTTTCTACACCGGCTTTTTCACTCACGAAAGCAAAATATTCGGCCCAACCTTGACCATCGGCAACCTACGCTACGAATCACATTTGCAGATGCTCAAGACGACAGGACTCTATTGACCAAGCCTAAAAGTCATGTCAGGGATGACATGAACGCGGAGGGGGGGAGTGTTGAGCCAGCAGAGGATCACACCCACATTTTTGCTCACACCCATCATTTTGTAACCATTGATTGTAATAAATGTCTTTCCGACATTAATTTTGAATTGAGCCATTCATTAAGTAACGGGACTCAATTGAGTTTCCAGCTTGTAATCCCGAAGTAATTTCACCTGTTAATGTAAATAATTAGAGATGTTCTCACCTCCAAGGCTGAGGTATATAAGCCAAAGTTTTGTAACCTAAAGAAGATTCAATTATTAATCAAAGTGAGTTTTTGAGCGCCGTGACTGTGTCTGAGAGAGAGAGAGACAGAGAGAGAGAGAGTCTTATCTTCTTGCTACGCGAGCTACGGGGCCGCCATTGGAGAAGTGACACCGCCATTGTGTTAGCAACGGTGAGAGCTACGCACAGATACCAAGAGTGCGTGCTATCGGCTTCTACGTGTGGTAAGTTCCTACGAGCTTCGGTGTGAGTTTTCTTCCAACTCGTGTGTCGGAATAGAGCGTGCAGCATATCTATAGAACCACAACGAGTAGAGCTACACATTAGTACCATCGGGGTCAAGTTTACCGCACGGAGTGATTATAGGTTGATTTTGCAGTTCAAGTCTTTAGGGTGTTGTTCTTACCTAGTGCATAGACTTCCCCTTGAGTTTGAGATCGATTCAATGATTCTAGATCCTGTTTCGTATAGCATTCGTTCGTAGTACGGATTTCAGTCACTTGCGTGTTTTAGAACTTAGATTTGATTTCCTTAGTAGTGATTGTCATTAGAAGGTCGAGTAGGTGATTTGACACCCACCTAGTTGTTTCCATGCGCCTGCGGGTCAAGCTTCGTCCTCGTCTGACAAATTCTGTTGTTGGTTGAGTTCTCGCTATTTAGCTTCCGCTAGCGGCGTAACCGCCTTAACACTCACACATCCTCACAATCTGTTCTAAGAGTTGTTTGATTACTACATGCATGACTCCATTTTTCCGCATGACTAGGTCAAATTGCATCAAAGAAAATGAGGCTTCTAGCTTGATAAAATAGTGTCTCACAAGCTTTGTAATGAAGTCCTCAAACTTTGATGCAAGCGGTGTCGTGTCGTGGCACATGCATAATGTGAAAATAAAAATATATTCCTCACTCTTAATGTTATTAATGTGTGCGAACAAATGCTACAATGTACATAGTGTGATATATTCAAAAACAAATGCCATGGTTGCAGACATGAGAGATATTGAAGAGAGAAAAAGAGATAAAGGATGTAGAGAGAGAGAGTGTGTAGATAGGGGTATATTGCATTATGTTTTTTCTATATACTTATGTGTAGGTGTATGTCTATGTATGTGTATCTATGTAGATGTTTGAGTAGGTCTATGTGAGTGTGTCTATACATGCATGTATGTAGGCACTAAGTAAGGAAGCAAAGCACTCGATGGTTGAATGTTTTCTATCTGGTATAGTCCCTTTTTAATTGTGGCGTTGCAATAGAGATTCACATATGTATAGATTACTGCGACGTACCTTGGTTTTACCATGATTGAGATTGTGATGATATCTAAAGAGGTGCCACTAGACGATTAGCAGTACCAGCCCCTATGTAGGTCTAATAGTATGTTCGAGGTCTCCGTATTTAATTATAAGTGTATATCTGTATATTTATATATACATACATATGTGAGTGTGTATATATATGTGCTTGTATACACATTGATGCAACCAAATTTAGTCGGCCTACGGAGAGCTCAAAATCCGGTGTCGTGCAGCTCCACTGCCATGTAAACAAAAAGAGCAGAGAAATGCAAGCTAATCTTCTTGAAGCCTACACATTTAATGGTCAGTGATCATGGCTTGTTAACA
Organism: Adiantum capillus-veneris; assembly: GCF_014529385.1. Lineage (NCBI taxonomy): Eukaryota > Viridiplantae > Streptophyta > Polypodiopsida > Polypodiales > Pteridaceae > Adiantum > Adiantum capillus-veneris. The sequence continues at coordinate 34,120,901 of NC_140954.1, forward strand.
TGCCAAGTTTAGTGATTAATGTATGTTAGATGCGGCTTAATAGGGCCAACAAATGCCTTAATGATGCCAAAAATGATTATGCTTGAAGTGAGCACATATGGGAGATTATGATCTAAAACTACAGTGCTTGAAGTGCTCTACCGGCATGTCTTTACGGCTCGTCGATTGGAGCTACGGTGAGGAAGTTATGGCATATTGAAGTTTGAGTCAATTGCAAATCCGTACCGGATTGGGCAACTGTAGCTGAGGTGACAGAATTAAAATGAATGCACGAGCCTGAAGAGCTTACTTTGTGGAGCGCGTTGGTCTTTTCAGATCAGTGATCGGAGTCCGGGTCGCCAAGATATTAGCCGTTAAAGATTCACCAGGGGTCGGCTCCGTACCAGATTGGTCCGCTCGATCGGAGTGCCATCTGCGATTTTTATAGCCTTAGCAGGGTTTGTATGCATTTTGTGCAGCCTGAGAGGTCTACAGGGATTTACGGCTCGTCAGACAGAGTTCCGCTTGATCAGATAATAAGGCTTAAGGCCGATAACAATTGTCGGCATTGCTAACCTGGGTAATTTTTTCATTATTCGATATGCTGATATGGACATCAAAATTCACGATGATATTATTAGTCAAGGATTGCTAGGAGAAAGATATTATGCTTGGCATTGCCTTGTCCGGAATGTATGCAAATATGATGCCTTATCTTTGCGAATCAAAGATTTGATCGATTCTGCATGCCAAATAACGTGCCTTTACGTATGCCAAATGGGGTGTCCTTGAGGGGAACCGAAGGACATGCTTGGCAATGGTTTGGTCGACATTAAGCTATGCATGCCAAATGGGGTGCCCTATAAGAGCCGCCCACCGCCCATAAAATTATTAAGTGGTCGCCCAAGGTTGAAGGGTCATGGCCAATGGCCGCCCATTAAAGAAATAAAGGGCTTGAGTGTGAATAAAAGAAAAAAGAAAGAGCGAAGAGAAGCGTGCAGGCAGTGGCGAGGGGCGTAGCAGAGGAAGACGGGACTCGTGCTGAGCCAGGCTTAGCTCGCGTTAGGTCGCGCATGAAAGGAGAAGTATCAGCAGCCCATGGCGAAGGTTTTCAGCACAGTTGTTACCGCGTTTGGCTCTCCTCCCCAGCCAGGGCTGCCATGTCATCAAGTTCCTTCCCACATAGCAACGACGGCGCCCTCGTTGCTTAGGGGGAAGTGAGGGCTATCAATAAAAAAGGAGGTCATTGCATGTGAAAAGGGGAAATCGTAGAAAAACAAGGAGATTTTTGCAACGAAGAGGAGGAGAGAAGGCGGAAGCGAGGAGGGAAAGCTTTTCTCTCCCACTCTCTCTCCTTCTCGTACCGGTGATACAAAGCAAGGCTCTCTCTCGCTTTCGTCCTCGAGGCAAGCAAACGAGGAAAGAAGAGGAACCGAGGAGAGATAACGGGTGGTTGAAGACGGGAAACAAGAGGAAGGAGGAGCAAGGGAAGAGCTTGGTCGAGGAGCATAGGAAAGAGCTTGGTCGAAGGAGCACAGGAGAGAGCTTGGTTGCTTGGTCAAGCCAAGGTCGAAGCTTGAAAGAGCAAGAGAGCTTGAGCAGGCCGAGAAGAGTAAGGGGATTCACAAGAGAGCTCGACAAGAGGCGTGAAGGGAGTTAATAAAAAAGGAGAAGGAGACCTTGGCGAGAAAAGCCGGCAAGGGAGGATTTGAAGTAGGATACCGCCTAAGAACCAGGGCAAAGCAAAAATGAAGTCTCTATCTCATCGAGCATAAGATGAGCAGCCATGATCAAGAAGGCATGGAGAAAACGAGGTTAAGGAAGGAAAAGGAGCACTACAGAAAGCTCTTGAGTGCTATCTAAGCAGGGAAAGATCGACATAGAAAGATAAAGTTTACAGAATCTAAGGTCAGTTGAGGCAGATAAAGCAACAGTAGGAAATTTCCATCATTGTCATCAGCTAAAGTTTGATTAATCATTTTGTTAAACCCGGTGTCGTTACGGCCCAGTTAATCTTGTAAAAAGGGAGCTTAAACTCCTAGTTATCAGATGATCCGAGTGACGGTGCTGCTACCAGCCCGCCTTGGCTAAGGATTAAGTTGTACTCAAGCGTTAATCAATTAATTGATGATTACGGTGATTTCCACATTCAGTTACATCTGTTGTTCTTGTTCTCTGTCTTTCACACCTCCCACAGCCAGAGGCCGGGCGCCTACCCGGCTCATGTAGCGAACACATATCCCCTGACATCTTTGGTGAACCGGACGCGAAACGAGCCGTGGTGGGAGGTAAAGATGGAAAATTTAGAGTAGATGACGAAGATGATTGCATAATTAAATGCGAACGGTGTTGATGAGAAGTCAACAGTTCCAGATTTTGCGAAAATTCTTTAATTGGTTCAAGGATCTCTGCTTGAAATAGAGACCGTAAAGAAGAAAAATCAAATGGATGAAGCTTTGGATGTAGCTTTAGATGCAGTATACGAGGAGAGAAGACTCTTTGATGGATACGATCCAGAGGGCTACCTACAGTGCTACGAGTTGGAGACCAAGGTAAGAGGGATACCAGAAGAATTGATGATCAAATCTTTTGAGCAGTTAGTGAGTTCAGATGTGAAGGAGCAGATTCAAGAAGTTACCAAAGCTTGCAACGATGACTGGGAGTATTTCAAAGAAGCTATTGTGCAAGCAAGTTATGAGCAGTATGAAATCTATCAAGAACAGAGTTCAAGTCTACCATACTACGCAGATATTCAAGGACAAGTACGATCAAAGTTAGAAGCTGTGATTGATGAGTTTATTGTGCAGGATGCTACCTTCTTACAAGCTAATGATGAAGAAATAGTCAAAGCTGTGTATGAGAAGTTGGGGTTTGCAAATGCCTTGCATGAAGTAGAAGTCCTTGAGAGTGAGTCTCTACAGCCTCAAACTACGCAGGGTGAATTTTCCAAAGAACATATACCTATAGTACAGGAAGAGAAGAAATCATGGGATCAAGACAATGAATTGGCTAAAGCTCAGGAAGAAATTGTGCAGGTGAATGAGAGCAGCCATATTCAAGCAGACATGCAGGAAGATTCAGTTATAGCTGATACTTTTGCTACTGAACCAGAATCAGAGCAAAATTTTTCTGGTACAGATTCTACCATAGAGGTGATTGAAGATACTGGTGCAGGTTTTGCCAAAGAGTTGATTAATGATACAAATGTCATAGGTCAAAGCAGGGATGCTGTTAAGAGCAGCAGGACCATGGATTCTGATATGCCAGATTTACCAAATTTGGATGTACCAGATTTTGAGGACTTGACTAAGCAAGAGTATGTGCTTGAAGATCTGCAAAATGTTGATTCAGAGGGGGTGCATACTCCTTCATTGACAAGTTTTTGTGAAGCACAGCTACAAAGTGGAAAATTGGTCTTGAATGTGATGATAATGAATCAGAGGGGGTGAAGACTCCTTCTTTGAAAAGCTTCTGTGACCTAGAGATACCGATCTAGCAGACTGATCTTGGATTTGCTGATGGTGAGTTAGAGAGGGAGCAAACTTCTTCTCTATCGAGAATTTGTGACACAGGGCTCACACTATGGCAGAAAGATTATAAAATTGATGATGCTCATTCAGAGGGGGTGCATTGTGAAGTGCAATCTCTTGTTGATGAATATGATTGGTTTCATTGTGCCGATGATACAGACAAGGCAGTAGATGAAATTTTCAATGTGCATGCTGAACTTTGTGCTACAGAATTGCAAATATATCTGGATGAGGGTGCAAGACTTGAAGAGCAGTTTACTGCAGATACGGTTAGTATGCATGTCATATGTGGAAATCTTGGTTTACTACAGCAACTTGAGATGTGCAAGATGGAGGAACCTTCTGAAGCAGTGGACCTAGACCTTATGTGCTTACTGGACGAAGCTTTGGAAGGGTTCTCAAACACACATATTAAGGATATCAATCAATCCAGATTTATGAATGAGCCAGTTTGTTCAGATTCAGCAGATGATGAACTTATGCAGTTGTTAGATGATGCACTACTTGATTTTGAGCCTCTACGAGATAGAGAATTGTTTTCAGATGCATCTTTTGAGCCTAATGAAGAGGATTTTATCAGAGACTTGATGTATTCATGAGATATGCATGATCGGAATTTCAATACTAATGAGAGTGAAGATGCACTGCCAATGATTTTACTTGTGATTGATGATCGACAATTGGATGAGCCAATTGCACAAGGGATATGGTAGTATCTCGTGCTACCTGATGCTATATGGAATCTAATGTTACCCTATGATGTAGGGGATTTTGAGCTAGCTTTTGACCCAGGAGGTGACACATATATGCATGGTCCTGGGCAGTTGACTTATATGCCATATGATCTAGGTGGTTTGCATGAAGATTTGCGGGCTAATTTATGTTTATGCTGCAATGATTGGAAATTCTTGTATTTTCCCTATGATCCTGGAAGATGGTGCAAAATTTTCAAAGGAATGCTCAAAGTGGGACAAATGATTAGTTTCTCGTTTGATCCCGGGGGCTACTAAAGTGCAAAGTTCCAGATTTGAAGAGTACCAGGTATCTGTTGCAGCAGGTTGCATGGTACAAGGTTCTGTTTCTTAGATTACGGTAAGTCAGAAGAGTTTTCGGTTATGCAGTCAATAAGATTACATGGCTGGCTTCCAGTTGACTTATTTGGATAATTGATGAAGTATCTTCACATCTATTTGAGTTGGTTCTGCTAACAGAACTTGAAGTAAAGGACTTGACGTCCATTCCGTGTGTAGACAGAGTAAGGCATACTTGATCTTGACAGGGTTCCTTAAAGAGATCTTAATGGTCAAGCCGTGTGCATCATTAACTGCAGCACTTGAGTCTAGCGGGGTTCACTAAACAAGTTATCCATGATTGAATGCTTTGAAGATACAACAGATACAGTTAGAGATTTTTGATGGACAGCTATCTAATGATTAAGCTAGAACATTAATGATAGGGTATAAGCCTTATTTTATTTTTCATATGTTTCTTAGTTACGTGAGTCTGATGATGGTAAGGAGCTTAAGGTACCTGTAGCCGATGCAGATTGAAGTGCTGTTGGCATAGACCGGACGCTCTGCAGGTTCAGAGGGGATGAATGTCATGCAGCTCTCTGCCATGTAAAGAAAAAGAGCAGAGAAATGCAAGCTAAGATTCTTGAAGCCTACACATTTAATGGTCAGTGATCATGACTTGTTAATAGGCCAAGTTTAATGATTAATGTATGTCAGATGCAGCTTAAAAGGGTCAACAGACGCCTTAATGACGTCAAAAATGATTATTATTGAAGTGAGCACATATGGGCAATCATGATCTAAAACTGCAGTGCTTGAAGTGCTCTACAGGCTTGTCTTTACGGCTCGTCGATTGGAGCTACGGTGAAGAAGTTATGGCATATTGAAGTTTGAGTCGATTGCAGATCGGTACCGGATTGGGCAACTGCAGCTGAGGTGACAGAATTAAAATGAATGCACGGGCCTGAAGAGCTTACTTTGTGGAGCGCGTCGATCTTTTCAGATCAGTGATCGCAGTCCTGGTCGCCAAGATATTAGCCGTTAAAGACTCACAAGGGGCCGGCTCCGTACCAGTTCGGTCCGCTCGATCGGAGTGCCATCTGGGATTTTTATAGCCTCAGCAGGGTTTGTATGCATTTTATGCAGCTTGAGAGGTCTACAGGGATTTACGACTCGTCGATTGGAGCTACGGTGAAGAAGTTATGGCATATTGAAGTTTGAGTCGATTGCAGATCGGTACCGGATTGGGCAACTGCAGCTGAGGTGACAGAATTAAAATGAATGCACGGGCCTAAAGAGCTTACTTTGTGGAGCGCGTCGATCTTTTCAGATCAGTGATAGCAGTCCTGGTCGCCAAGATATTAGCCGCTAAAGACTCACAAGGGGCCGGCTCCGTACCAGTTCGGTCCGCTCGATCGGAGTGCCATCTGGGATTTTTAGAGCCTCAACAGGGTTTGTATGCATTTTATGCAGCCTGAGAAGTCTACAGGGATTTACGGCTCGTCAGACAGAGTTCCGCTTGATCAGATAATAAGGCTTGAGGCCGATGACAATTGTCGGCATTGCTAAGCTGGGTAATTTTTTCATTATTTGAGATGCTGATATGGACATCAAAATTCATGATGATATTATTAGTCAAGGACTGCTAGGAGAAAGATATTATGCTTGGCATTGCCTTGTCCGGAATGTATGCAAATATGATGCCTTATCTTTGAGAATCAAAGATTTGATCGATTTCGCATGCCAAATAACGTGCCTTTACGTATGCCAAATGGGGTGTCCTTGAGGGGAACCGGAGGACATGCTTGGAAATGGTTTGGTCGACATTAAGCTATGCATGGCAAATGGGGTGCCCTATAAGAGCCGCCCACCGCCCATAAAATTATTAAGTGGCCGCCCAAGGTTGAAGGGTCATGGCCAATGGCCACCCATTAAAGAAATTAAGGGCTTGAGTGTGAATAAAAGAAAAAAGAAAATGCGAAGAGAAGCATGCAGGCAGTGGCGAGGGGCGTAGCAGAGGAAGACGGGACTTGCGCTGAGCCAGGCTTAGCTCGCGTGAGCTCGCGCGTGAAGGGAGAAGCATCAGCAGCCCATGGCGAAGGTTTTCAGCACAGTTTTTACCGCGTTTGGCTCTCCTCCCTAGCCAGGGCTGCCATGTCATCAAGTTCCTTCCCACCTAGCAACGACGGCGCTGTCGTTGCTTAGGGGGAAGTGAGGGCTATTAATAAAAAAGGAGGGCATTGCATGCGAAAAGGGGAAATCGTAGAAAAACAAGGAGATTTTTGCAACGAAGAGGAGGAGAGAAGGCGAAAGCGAGGAGGGAAAGCTTCTCTCTCCCACTCTCTCTCCTTCTCGTACCGGTGATACAAAGAAAGGCTCTCTCTCGCTTTTGTCCTCGAGGCAAGCAAACGAGGAAATAAGAGGAACCAAGGAGAGCTAACGGGTGGTTGAAGACGGGAAACAAGAGGAAGGAGGAGCAAGGGAAGAGCTTGGTCGAGGAGCATAGGAAAGAGCTTGGTCGAAGGAGCATAGGAGAGAGCTTGGTTGAAGCCGAGGCTGGTCAAGCCAAGGTCGAAGCTTGAAAGAGCAAGAGAGCTTGAGCAGGCTAAGAAGAGTAAGGGGATTCACAAGAGAGCTCGGCAAGAGGCGTGAAGGGAGTTAATAAAAAAGGAGAAGGAGACCTTGGCGAGAAAAGCTGGCAAGGGAGGATTTGAAGTAGGATACCGCCTAAGAACCAAGGCAAAGCAAAAATGAAGTCTCTCTCTCATCGAGCATAAGATGAGCGGCCATGATCAAGAAGGCAAGGAGAAAACGAGGTTAAGCAAGGAAAAGGAGCACTGCAAAAATCTCTTGAGTTATCTAAGCAGCAAAAGACCGACATAGAAAGATAAAGTTTATAGAATCTAAGGTCAGTTGAGGCAGATAAAGCGACAGTAGGAAATTTCCATCATCGTCATCAGCTAAAGTTTGATTAATCATTTTGTTAAACCCGGTGTCGTTAACGGCCCGGTTAATCTTGTAAAACGGTAGCTTAAACTCCTAGTTATCAGATGATCCGAGTGACGGTGCTGCTAACAGCCCGCCTTGGCTAAGGATTAAGTTGTACTCAAGCATTAATCAATTAATTGATGATTACGATGATTTTCACATTCAGTTACATCTGTTGTTCTTGTTCTCTCTCTTTCACACATTCCACAGTCAGAGGCCCGACGCCTGCCCGGCTCACGTAGTGAACACATATCCCCTGACACCGGTAAATGGAGGCTCGCAACAAAATAGCAATGTGCTTGGGTAGATACTTTATGTAGTGTGTAGGAGGTCCTATGGAGGTGTGTATACTAAATATGGTATTCAATAGGCTTGTGATGGTTTTCAAGCTTTCGTAGTGATATCTTAGGTTGGTGGATATCGTCATCAAATGGTGCCATAGGGATGTCAAAGGTTGATAGATATCATCATCTGATGGTGCTTGAAGTCGAGTATGTTGTAGCTCGTCCATTGGAGGCTATTGCAATTGGGTGCAACTCAAAATATATGGCGGTTGTAATACTCTCGACAAGGTGCTTTACACCCAGAAATCATTTTTGTGGGGCTAATTATCTTGGGTTTGTGGGCATGAGCCGTCGGCGTGAGAGATGGTTATTGAGGTGTCAAGTAGGTGGGAGGCCTTGATGTGACCGCTGAGGTGATTCATTTTTGCTCAGGTTCTTTATTACGAGTCTCGCTCGAACCGGGCATTGACGCAAGGTTTGTGAAAGGAAGCTAAGCACAACTTTCAGTCGGTGGCGTGGAAAGTAGCAGTTTTTTTTAGGCGGAAACAGAGCTGAGATTAAGAGGGGCAAAAAACGAACATCACGGCTTGGGTGGCGGTTCTGAAGTCGGCTGCAGCTCGCATGGGAAATGCAGGATGTAGGCGAGAGGAAGGTGGAAAAGGGAAGCGGCATGACGGAGGCAAGGGGGGTAAAAAAATCGTGGTGGAGGAGAGCTGGGGGTTGCAGGATCCGTCAGTGAGGAGGGGTCGGGTGTCTGTGTAAGGACGCCAATTGCTTAAGAAAAGAAGTGCTACGAGGGGAGAACAGCGCAACCTGTTGCAGGCAAGAAGTTGGTGCCGAGAGCAGGTTTGGGAGAACCTGAGCAGCGGGGACAAAGAGAGAAGGAGAGCGCCATGGCTAAAAAGGGCGCCGTGATCCAAGCAAGGGGAGAGAAACGGTGCACATGATATGGGATCGCTATAGGGAGGTGATATTGCGAGGAGATGGTCTTCATGCAGAGTATACCTGCATGAGTAGTAGCCCACAGCTTGATGGGCTGAGCCACGGAAGAGAATTAGCCCGACGGTGCGTCCATGATCGCCAGGGGTAGGGAAAAAAAGCGACAGTAATATAGGCTGTATTATAAGACAGGCTCCAAGCTACGATTGGGACCAAGGCAAGCAAAAGAGGGGATCCGAGTATCGGGTGGAGCTACAAAGCAGAGCCGGACAAGAAAAGAAGCTTGGGCGCAGTCTATGGATGCGCAGCTAATTGAGCAACGTGTGCGTAGCAGTGTCTAAAGCTACACCATCATTTGTAAATGCCCTTATTGAAATTCTAGCTCATCATAGCCGATTATCACTATATTTTCTCTCTATCCGTCTCGAGTGAAGAGGGATTGTGGCGTACGAGGGAGGCAAAGGGTAATTTGTATGATTCTATGTGTCTGGAAGCTTGGCTAAATTTATGCATGTGAGGATATCTTTGTGTGGGTATAGTGCATACAAGGTGGATGCCAACTAGTTGGAGAATTCATGCATGCCAGAGGTTTTGAAAGCATACACATAAAGTTGCATATATGTTGTATAAGGTGCTCTAAAGGGTTAAGGGTCAAAGCCATGATGATTTTCCATATGATTGGACGTGTGAAATCTGGGTTAGTTGGGTACGGGCACGAGCACTAGTAACTTACACATAGAGTTGCATAAATATTGTATAAGGTGCTATAAAGGGTTAAGGGTCAAAGCCATGATGATTTTCCATATGATTGGACGAGGGAAATTTGGGTTAGTTGGGTAAGGGCACGGGCACAGGCACTAGTAGCTTGCAGATTGGGTACCTGGATATGTGTTAAATAAGGGATAGGGGTGTTGTGGAATCACTATGCAATAGAGAGGCATTCACTATTTGTGTTGGGTGTGTTCCAATTTTTTCCTTTCCAACGTACATATGACGTGAGTGTGTGTATATATGCATGTATGTAGGCACTAAGTAAGGGAACATAGCACTCGATGATTGAATGCTTTCTTCCGGGTATCGTCCCTCATTAATCCGAGCATTGCACTAGAGATCCACCACTTATGTATGGATTGCTACGATATACCCTTGGTTTTACCACGATTGAGATTGTGATAATATTTAAAGAGGTGTCACTAAACTATTGGCACTACTAGCCCCTACTTAGGTTTAATAGTATAATTTAATAGTAGTGTGAGTGTGTATACATGTATGCATTTATATACATATACATTTGAGTGTATGTGCATACATGTGTATATGAGAGGGAGAGAGTGTGTATACACCTAATCTATATCTCTTTGAGTCCTTTTTATCTACCTTGATTTGCCTCCCTCTCTACACCCTCCCTATCTACCTTGAGTACAGAGATAGAGGTGTGTAGATTAGGTTTAGAGAGAGAGGCAGATAGATGCATCTACCTCTCTCTCTCTCTCTCTATGCCCTCTTGATCTACCTTGATCAACCTCCCTCTTTGTGCCCTCTCCATCTACCTTAGGTAGAGAGATAAAGGTGAGCAGATTAGATAGAGATTAGGTGTAGAGAAAGAGATAGATAGGTGAATACAAATATATCTATCTCTCTCTATGCCCTCTTGATCTACCTTGATCAACCTCCCTCTTTGTGCCTTCTCCATCTACTTTAGGTAGAGAGATAGAGGTGAGCAGATTAGATAGAGATTAGGTGTAGAGAAAGAGATAGATAGGTGAATACAAATATCTCTCTCTCTCTCTCCCTCTCTCTCTCTCTATCTCTATTCTTCCCAGTCTGATTGTTTTTTGCTGACATATCCTCTAGCACCTGGTTAACCCGTTTCGTTTGACCATCCGTTTCTAGATGATCAGCTGTACTAAGGTTTAGTTGTGTACCCAATCGTTTAAATACAACTCTCCAAAATTGGCTGTTAAACTTGGGATCACGGTCTCTAACAATGTTACTTGGCAAACTATACAATTTGTATAGATTTTTCACAAATAACTTGGCTAATTTTGGTGTCTTGACCGTTGATTTGGTTTGAATAAACTTACATAGTTTAGTCAACCTGTCTACGACCACCCATACTGAGTCATGACCTTGTACAGTGGTTGGTAAACCTACAATAAAATCCATAGAGACGCTTTTTCATTTTCCATTGAGAATCTCCAAAGGGATTAAGAGTCCTCCTACTTTCAGGCGCTCTTCCTTGTTAGCTTGACATTTTTGGCAGTGCAAGGCATAAGCTTGAACAAAGCCATCTAGACCTGGCCAATAAAACTGCCATCGTATGAGAGCATAAGTTTTTCTAATCCTCGAGTGCTTTGCACTTGGATTATCATGACATTCATAAAGAATTTGGCACCGAATGTCTGTGTCCGTCGGTAGACAAACTCTGATCCCCTTGTGGAGTAGGTACCCATTGTCGATGGTAAAACTCTTCCATCGTTGTAGTTCATCACTTGATAAAGGAGAACTAGGTGTGGAGGTTAATTGTACACTATTGTCATTGGAGTGAGAAGGATTCCTCTTTTGAACATGGCTCCACACTTTGGAATATGCTTCATCATGCTCATATTTGCCCTTGAGAGAATCTAAAAATTCACTATGAAGTTCCGTGAACAAGAGCGAATTGATCTCTGGCATTCGACTGAGAGCGTCTGCCACTACATTGTATCGGCCTTTTGCGATACCTTAGCTTGGTGTCATATTCCTGAAGGATCTCGGCCCACCTGGCTTTTCAACCCTTTAAATCCGTTTGTTGTGTAAACCATTTGATGCTTTCATGGTCAAACACAATCTCAAACTGAGCACCATACAGATAATGCCGCCATGTTTTTAAGGCACACTATTGCATAGAGTTCGCGTTCGTAAGCAGAATAGTTCTACTTAGCTACATCAAGCTTCTTGCTTTCAAATGCAATCGACCGTCCGTCTTGTAACAGGACTGCTCCAATAGCACGATCACTAGCATCCGTTTCCAAAACGAATGGTTTCAAAGGATCTATAATAGCCAGTATAGGAGCTGTAGCTAATGCATCCTTGAGCGTATCGAAACTGTGTTGTTGAGCGGATCCCCACTGAAAAGCTTTACCTTTGCCTTTTAGGTGATCCGTCATAAGAACAACAATTTGAGCATAGTTTTTAACGAACCTTCGGTAAAAACCTGCAAATCCTAAAAATATATGTAATTCTTTCAGATTTTTAGGAGGAGACCATTTGCTGATGGTATCCACTTTGGATTGATCCATGTATAGGCCATTAGCTGAAATAACATGCCCTAAATAATGAATTTCATCTTTTAGAAAATCACATTTAGATTCCTTGGCATATAACTTGTTTGTGCGTAACAACTCAAAGACCTACCTGAGATGTTGTAAGTGTTCTTCTTTAGAAGCACTATAGACTAGGATGTCATCGAGGAAAACAATGACAAATTTGCCCAAATATGGCTTCAAGACACTACCCATAAGTGTCATGAATGTTGCGGGCGCATTGGTTAACCCAAAGGGCATTACCAAAAGCTCGTAGTGTCCAAATTGTGTTTGGAATACAATTTTAGGTATATCGGCAAGTCGAATACGGACTTGATGATACCCTGACCGTAAGTCTATTTTCGTAAAAATGGGATCATGAGTGAGCTTATCAAACAACTCATCTACTCTTGGCAATGGATATTTGTTCTTAACTGTAACCGCATTTAAGCCCCGATAGTCTACGCACATGCGCATACTGCCGTTCTTTTTCTTCACTAAGAGGATAGGCGAAGCCCATGGTGAAGAACTGGGTTGTATAAACCCTCTGCTAAGGTAGTCAGCAAGCTGACGTTCCACCTCAGCAGCCTCTGAATAACTCACACGGTAAGGTGGTTTACAAACAGGTTTACAGCCTACAACCACGTCAATGCTATGTTGTACTGATCGTGTTGGCGATAATCCTAATGGAAAATCATTAGGAAATACATCTTGAAATTCCTTTAATAATTTCTATAATTGACTAGCAACGTTCGCTTGTTTAGAATTAGCAATTGGTGAAATAGAGGAGAGAGAAGCATGCGGCATTGAGGAATGTTCAACATACTTGATGTTAGAAAGAAAATGAGACAGTGAGTAACACAAGAAAACCTAATATATTTCATTATCAGAACGAGCTGCATAAGCTCAGCGGTACAAATTAGTGGTGATGAAGGTATATCTTTTTCTCCTAACAATAACACATGTACGCCATGGGATTCAAACATCAAGCTGTTGTGCTCATAGCTACGCTTCAGTGATGGTCCTAAGTTATGCGCCCTTTCCCTACCAAGAACCACATCAGCCCTTTCCATGTTCATAACTTGAAAATCCAAACATGTAGAGTACCCTTGTACTTCCAATGGAACAACTCGACATTGAGTATCCCATATTTCAGTATCATGCCCATTCACCATTGCTACCTTGTAGCGGTGGGTACTCGGAGTTTGAGGCAGTTTGAGTTTTTTCACCAATCTGTAATTGATGAAATTGTGAGTAACAATGTCATCTACCAAGATGCGCACCTTGTGCCCTTGCAGATATCCGTGCATACGTACTAACTCATGTGGTCCAAAGGTTAGTTGCCACATGGAAGCTGTGAGACAGCATTCATGCACCACTTCAGTGTGTGTTACTTCCACTGTAGAGAATCTTGAGGAAGACTCAAGAGGCAGCAGTTGCACCATGTGCACTGCTTTCTCCTTTCCCTGAGCAACAGATTTCCCCTTGGGACAATCCGTTTTTCCATGACCTCTTCCTAAACATTGAAAACATAACTTTTCTTTCTTGGCTTTATCAAAATCCTCAGGAGAAAGAGGACCCCTGGACCCCTTGGGTTTTTTAGATGCATCTGAATTAGCAACTAGAAATTTTCTTTTATTGTGCTCATACTGAGTGCGTGTATTACCATGTATGCTAGCAAGCACGTGACTATTATGTGTTTTCTTCTCATCAGAATCATCATGAATATGTGCTTTCACTATGGCTTCCTCAAGTGTTTTAGGGTCTTGCACTACAAGAGGTTGTGTGCTCTTGTGACGTTGTTAGCGACGGAAATACACTGGGTTTTTATAACCCCCGACGTCGCTAAAACCGTCGCTAATAGCATCGCTACGAGAGCGTCGCTATATGCGTCGCTATATAGCGACGGTCATAGCGACGGTCATAGCGACGGTTATAGCGACGTTTACACAGAAGTCTATAGCGACGCTCATAGCAACGCTCCAGAGCCATAAATAACAACGGTTATAGCGACGCCCGAGAGAATTTTTTTTTGGTGACAGGGCATTGAATGCCCTGCCACCCATCAACCATATTGTACTTGATTCACTTTTTTAAAAAAGTGCAAGGGTAGATAATAGACCCAAAATAGTCACCCACAAGACGCATTGTTTCCAAAATTGACAAGCGTAAAATTGACAATTGTACACATCATAGGCAAAATGAATTGATTGGCAAATGTAATAATGACAATTGTACAACATCATAGGCATAAAGAATTGATTGGCAAAATGAACTGCGGTGACAAATGTAATAATATACATGGTTCAAAAAGACGTATAAAATCCGTCTCATGATACATAAGCTATGAGAAACCCTAAACTAATGCTATCTAGCTACGGCTAAACTGACGTCGTCTAGTCAGACGTCTCATCGCATCCAAGCGGCGTATCTGTCGCATTCTGCAAAAAAAGACAATAAGACAGCTTTCAGTAAGTATAAACATATAACGACATTTATAAAACAATACAAAAAATAGAAAAGAGTAAACCCTAATACTAACCATGCCGCCGCGAGAACTGAGAATGTCCATCAGGGCGTTTAAGCCCTTCCTGCCTGCGTACTCGCGCTCGTACGGTGTGGGATCACGTCCTATCATCGACCACTGTCAAAACATACAAAGATTTCATTATGTTAGAATTAAAAAACTCATAAACCCTAAACTATCGAACATAAAGAGCAATGCGAAAACACTTACAAAATCGGCCTCAAATGATGCCCATCCACCGCTCCCCAAGTGGTGCGAGCTCCCTGCCTCTACTCGCGCTCTGGCTGCATCCTTTTGTTGCTTCCACTTGTCAGGATTCTCGCGCGCTACTTTCTTCGCATTCTTCCAATCTTCTTTGGCCAGCCAATCTGGCCTATTCCACCCATGCTTGATTGCTTTTTGCACTTCGGAACGCTTGTGTTTGCAGTATTCGCACATTCGAATCTTCATCAGGTCTTCATTGAAGCGCTGATCCCGTGTTGGGACGGGAAACTCATCACGAAGTATGCTGATGACTCTGTTTTTTAAATCACTTGGTACTTCACTCCATTTGTTTAGTATGTAGTGTCTAAACAGTTGAGAGCAAAGACTACGCATGCGCGAGATCACCTTCTTGCTGTCATCATCCATGATGATGCCCCCGCTGAAGTCGACGGAGTAAGGCAAGCCCTCTAGCCGGTGACGCGTGAACCTGGGTGTCCCGGTAGGGGTCTCTAGCGGCGTGTCGATGGGGGTACGGATGTCAGGTGTCTCCACCGGCGTCTGGGCCCCGAAGCGAGGAGTGTCGTGTGGGGTGGCTTCTGGTGGAGTAGGTAGAGGTGTGTAGCTGCTAGGAACAGTCAGCCGCGCAAAACCTGGCGTAGATGGCGATGCTGTGGCTGGTGTGGGGGCGGGCAAAGAAGGGGAGGGTAAAGAGCCTCGTCGAACACGAGGCGGTGTGGAGGCATTGACGGCGGAATCCCCACAACAACCGCCACCGCCACCACTAGAGCGCCGGTGTCTAGCCGAGTGTGAAGATTGTCTCGTCGACGCCGAAGCTTCGGAGCGCGCCGAATGCTCCGAAAGAGAGGGAGATGCGGATGGAGTAGGAACGCGCGATGATGCGCCAGAGCGATGACGCTCCACGTACCACTGTCTCTGCTGCGGTGACAAAGAAGAAAGAAACTCCTCATCATCCATACCTGCATTAAACACACGAATATTTAAACTTAATATTGAATGAATAGAGTAGACAATGACGCAAAGACCATTAAATACAATGACGTAATGATGCATATAAATACAATGACGCAATGAATTGAGTGATAGAAGAGGCAAGTCGAAAACTCAAAATTTTCAATCAAAAGATGTGAGCGCGAGTAGAAAAGAGCGTTATACACCATGGAAAGTACTTAGAGAGCCAGAGCTTTTACAACACGGAGCAAAATTGTTCAAATACAATATTTGTGGCTTTAAGAGATCTCTCTCTCATCCTCGCATAACTCAGCATAACTTCCTATATCTATATAGAGCTCTCCGTTTAAACACATATCCTCTGTTTCATTTTGTAGCTCCTCTGCATGCACCCCATATAGAGTAGTAGCATCTTGATGCTCGTCTGGCACCACCGCAGCGGCTTCTGATTGAGCATCTTCTCTGATCTCCTCCATTGATGCCGTTGTGATTGGCACATGGTAGCCTTCATACGTCCTTGCACTACGAGGGGCTACCTCTATGACGTACCACCAGTTTGATGTAGACTTTGTAGGATGAAATATTACCTGCCAGAGCCACATAACTTACATGAGAGCTTTCAAGCACATAACTTGTAAAAGGGGGATGTTAACTATTTACATACTTACTTGTTCACAATGCTCGGGTAGTACGAAAGTATCTCTTAGGTCAGTCCATTTCTTAGTAGAATCCACCTCAAGAAAACCAGACTCTCCTCTACGCACAGTAGCGTTGCGACCCTCCATGATTATCTTGAACCATTGCACGTCGAACAAGTCGACAAAAAATCCTCTGTAATCGATCCTCAAAATCTCTTGTAGCGTGCCGAAGTAAGTGAGTTTCGCCACCACAGGATCTGCATCAGAGGAACGTCGTCAACTAGACTGTTCAAATTTTGCCATGATTCCACAATCTTGAGTAAAACGCTTTTTGTCGATCCGTTCCACCCTAAAATGTCGACCTTTACACCATGCTGCTGTGTATGACTTATACTACAACGAACAAAGATTATGAGTGGCCGTTCAAACGTTTAGAAATAAAGTCACTAGCTAGTTATACATGGCAAACTTACCTTGGTCGCGCAACCTCGAGAGTACTCCCACTCTTCCTCAGTCACTTCGTCACCGCATTGTTGTGCGCTTTTGAATTGGTTGTGCAACCATCTTAAGCTCATGAATGTTGGTAGGCTTTCCAGACCCGTCGGATAGTGCATCGGTGGTCGTCTTCCCCGTCTCCACTCGATTCGTGCCCTTTTTCGCTCTTGCTTTGCATCCTCATATTGTGAAATCCACTTTTGCATCACTGGATTGTGAAGCATGCAAAATCGGTTGATTTTAGCCTCTAGATCTTCCGTCATCTTCTTCTCAACACCGAGATTGCACATGACAATCCCAGATATGCGCTCATCATCTATGGTTCGCCATAGCGTGTCCCGGGCTTCATCAAATCCGTCTAGCCAGTCTCCAATGTACACTAGGGACTCTGATACCAACCAACCTTCTGCCATGCTATCCTCCGGATGTGCCTTTTGACGCACATATCCCTTAAGCGTTTTCATGAAACGTTCTAAGAAGAACATCCATCTGGAATGAACTGTGCCAGCTATTTTCACCTCATCAACTATGTGAACAAAAAGATGCACCTGAATGGTTAGCATGGTAGTAGGAAAATGTTTCTCAAGCATGCACACAAGCTTCGCAGCATTTAGTTTGGCGAATGGTATGGAGTCTACGTTGATCTCCTTTTGTGAGATCCATTGCACTAGCTTTGCAAGTTTGTAGATTGTGTTACGGATGTCGAGAGACAAACATCCCTCTATGCCAATCCACAATTGTTGTAGCTCTTCCAATAGTGGACGAAGATACACATCCATATTCTCCACTTTATATCGCCCTGACACAATCAAGCTTAGCCATAGGTGCCCCTTCTTCGTAGTCAACCACGGGGGAATGTTGTAGTTGACGATGACAACGGGCCATACACTGTAAGATGTTGATCTTTGACCAAATGGATTTACGCCATCCATAGCCAGGCCTAAGCGCAAAATCCAACCATGTTTCATCTATATGTTTCCAGGCTACGCAATCTGCAGGAATTCGTAGCACACCATCCGAAGATTTATTCTCCTCATGCCATGATGCTAGGGCGGCCATGGACTTACATTCGAAGAAATGCTTGATGCGAGGAAGCAGAGAAAAATGTCGCAAAACCTTTTGTGGAATTTTTGTCCCGTGGAGATCTACTCGATATCTTTCGGAATCACATTTTGGACACTTCTCCATGTCTATGTATTCCCCTCTGAAAAGAATGCAGTCATTAGGACAAGCGTGGATAGAATTGTAATCCATTCCCAAGTTTCGCAAAATCTTTCTTGCTTCATCTCGGGAATTTGGCATCACATTGTCAGCTGGCAGTATGTGCTCTTTAAGCAATCTACACAACATAAAAATACGATACAATCGTGTAAAAATCTATCAGATCATTATACATTTAGAGTTTTATTAAAGTAAACTAATTGTAATAGATCACCTGAAAAGCGCTATGACGCTAGTGTCACTCCATCCAAACTTTTCCTGCATGTTGAGAAGAACCAGGAGTGCTTTCAATCTAGACATATGTGCTCCATTATATAATGGCGTATCGGCTTCACTTTTCATATCATCATAGATAAGCCTTTCTGAATCCATGATCGTCTCGATCATTTCATCAATCTCTGGCTCAAACATTGCCTCGTTGGGAATGTGCTCTGCATGATCATCCCCCGAGCTGTCAGAGGCTACATCTTGTGGCCTCACATATGCTGCTTGACCAAAGCGCCTGCGAACACGTCTATTGGGTTGCAAGATTGCTGCTTGTTGGCCAGCATCAGAGTCCGACGAGTTATAATTAGCAACAATTCGATCCATAATAGATGGATCGAACTCGCCAAATTCGCGAACGTGCTGCAAAGAAACACGTCTTCTCCGTCGCACAGCATGCTTGCATTGATTACAAGGACAAAAGACCCTCGTTGAGAGATAGGTGTTTCGGTTGGACGGTCCCACATCCTCGTCACTACTCATAATGAGGATAAAAATCTTATAACCTGGACAAAAAATTTAATATTCTATTGGCATTCTTCGTCTTATCTCTCTCTCTCTCTCTCTCTCTCTCTCTCTCTCTACCTCACATTCTCTAGTCATGTCCAATCCCCGCACACCTCGGTCTAGAGGTGCACGGAGATCAGAACCACCGGGTTATAATCTCGTCTTTATTGGTCAATACCTATATTTGTGGGTACAAGAAATCTACAGACCCACGTCTACATGATACTGCATGTAGTGGACAAAACCCCTTTGCCTCTTCTCTAGCTGTAGCACTTCACAGCATCTTAACATCTTTTCACAGTAGATCTTTTCACTGTTCGTCTAACTCTAAACCCTAAACCGTAAGTAATTCTTGCGTGGACTCGATCTAACGTAAATAAGCGTAAATCTAAATAAACGTAAATCTAACTAAAAATAAACCTAAATCTAATTTAACGTAAGTCTACATCTAACCTAATCTTTAACGTCTTTTGGGATAGTTTCCTACGACGTTAAAACTCTCTTCTTCTTGTGTGTGTGTGTGGGTGTGTGGGTAAACCTAAATAAACCTAAGTCTAATCTAATATAACATAAATCTAAATCTAACGTAAATTATGTTATATTAAAAACAAAGAACCTTAAAACTGATTTAACACATAATTTTTCACACAACTCGGCAAGAGTTGGCATTCTCATCACTAAAGATGTGAGAGGTAACTTTCGGCGGTGACGCTGCCTCATCTCCATCCACATCTGACGACAGCAATTGGCCCTTTGGACCGTTCTTGCTCTTGTTACTAACTTTGAAGTTGCTGTTGAATGACTAGAGGTTGTCTAGATGGTCATTGTCGGGGATGTAGTGACTCTTGCCGCCATGAAGATCCACCTTCTTCCCTATCTTCAGAAGACATTTCACTAGTACTTTTGGATCGATGTACCCACCATGAGTGAAGGCAGCAATACCCTATATTCCATTGAGGGCTTTCTTCAGCCGCTTCATGCAGGCATCGCAGTCTATGGAGACCTAAATCTAATCTAATATAACGAAAATCTAAATCTAGCGTAAATAAACCTAAATCTAACTAAAAATAAACCTAAATCTAATCTAATTTAACTTAAATAAACCTAAATCTAATTTAACGTAAGTCTACATCTAACCTAATCTTTAACGTCTTTTAGGATAGTTTCCTACGACGTTATAACTCTCTTCTTCTTGTGTGTGTGCGCGTGTGTGGAAGTGTGTGCCAATAAAAAGAGATAAATGGTATAACCTTTCTATCACCCATGCCAAGTATGATAGATTGGTTATGCCATTTCCCTCTTGAATAATAGGTCTTGAGTTCAACTCCTCGTCGGCTAGATCTTTAGGTCTTTTAATTTTAATTAGTTTCCTACGACGTTAAATTAGTTTCTCTCTCTTTCTCTCTCAATGTGTGTGCGTTTTTTTATTTATGCATGTTTTCTCTCTCTTTTCCTCTCTCAATGTTCGGTTTTTTGTTTATGCATGTTCTCTCTCTCTTTTCCTCTCTCAATGTGTGCGTTTTTTGTTTATGCATGCTCTCTCTCTCTTTTCCTCTCTCAATGTGTGTGTGCATTCTTTGTTTATGTATGTGTGTGTGCGTTTTTGTTTATGTTTGTACTCTTTCTCTCTCTCTCTCTCTCTCTCTCTCTCTCTCTCTCTCTCTCTCTCTCAAAAACACTGTGTGTGTGTGTGTGTGTGTGTGAGAGAGAGAGAGAGAGGGAGAGAGAAAGAGGGGAAGGGAACATGAGAGTGAGGAGAGGGAAGGAGCATACCTGGCTCTCCTTCCTCTCCTCGTGTGTGTGTGTGTGTGTGTGTGTGTGTGTGTGTGTGTGTGTGTGTGTGGAGAAGAAAAAGAGAGAGAGAGAGAGAGAGAGAGAGAGAGAGAGAGAGAGAGAGAGAGAGCGTTACCTGCTCCTTGCTTGAGGGCGTCGAAAAACTCAGATCTGAGATCTGAGTTTTTGGGCGCTCTCTGTTATTTTTTTAGCCCAACCGGCGTCGCTATGAGCGTCGCAAATTTACAAGTGAATTTGCGACGCTCATAGCGACGCCGGGATTTTTTTTTTTGAGCGTCGCTGTGTGAGCGTCGCTAATATGAATAGCCTCTTGTAATGTTGGGTCTTGACATACTTCTTAAGCTCGGGTGTCAGACCTTGTATGAACTCCCATACTTGTTGAAGGTATCTAAGCCTTCCAACTTGAGAATAATGTCCCGATAGTGAGAGATTTATTCAAGGAGTCATGGGTATTGGCGCATGGAACATGTGTCCCAAGCCGTCCAATTCCAATCGGCCTCGTTTGTAGGAAAAAATTCCTTGCTAAACATTGCTTCAAAATCTGCCCAACTCTGTGGTATGATGTTCTTCTCCTTGAGAGACATCCACCATTTCTAGGCCTTGCCTTCTAGAGTTAAGCTCGTTTGCAGAGCTTTGACTGCATCCGGAGTACGCCGTAAGGCGTGAATTCCATCCCACTTGCTGAGAAAGATATTCACTGCATCCTTATTGCGGTCTCGGTCTTCTCCCTTAAAAATCGGTGGTTTAGTGTTCTTTAACAATTCATCCACCTCTTTGGCAGTGAGAGTATGCAATGTATCAACATTTGGGCCTTGCCCTAGATTAGAATTGCCCTGCCCTTGTATGGCATTGTGCTCATGCATGTGCATGTCAGCAGGACTCTTAGACCGCTGATGCAGTAATTGAAATACTAATGTGGATAGTTGAGTAACATTTTCATTTAAAGCTTTAAAATTTTCATCCATGAATGTCATGCGTGTCTGAAGTGCACGAAAATCTTGAATATAGAGCAATGTGTAAGTATCTTCTTCTGCCGTAGCGTTGCGGGTACTCTCCTTGAGAGGATCCGGGCGCGGGGCATCATTGGTAGGATCAGGAGTACTTTGCTCAAAATCGAATGTCATATTGATATCCAAATCCATGGCTACACAGTGCAATGAAAGAATCCTAAAAAAAAATACCTGATATTGAGAGCACTCGCAAAGTATAGGAGCCTTGCTAACTCCATCAAAATCGAGAGTAGTCCGGTGGAAAGTGATTCAAATTGTTCACCGTATATGGAATTCCACTAGTGCTTGATAACTGAATCAATCAGGCTTGAAAGCAATAATTGATTTCACAAAAAACTTGTACTGCAACTCCACCAATTTGGTTGTCTTGAAATCTCAGAGTTTCTACGTAATACGCAGGAAATTGTTGTTAGAATGCATGCCGGATTCTTCGATGCCGTCCTTTCCAGCCTTGCCGTACTCGCACGTAGTGGAGTAAGGGGGGTGGGGTACCCACTGTGGGTACCACCCCTTAAGCTTTAAAATTTTTGTGTATGGCCACTACCCCTAAGGGGGTGGGCACCCTTCAAGTGGGAGAAAGAGCTCACAATCGGCTATGGCGCCAAATGGGCAGCGCGCAGAGGCTTGGAGAGCTTGGGGCGGATGATGCAAAGCCCAAGGGGCTTTGGCCCTGTGTCGTAAAACTCCCAGCAGGACCTTGCGCCGCTAACGAGCCTGCACACCGGCATTTTGGTGCTCCTGCACCCGGTGGCCCTCCCTTGCTAAGGTCGCGTGCCCACGGCTTCATCTTCTTTGACCTCCTTGCTAAGGGGTGATCCCCACTGTGTTGGACCCCAACATGCAAGCCTTGACTAGCTAGAAAGCACCACACCCTTCCCCTTTCCCAAAATAGACACAAGCTCTGATACCAGTGTGAGACAAGGGAAGCTAGAGCCTGAGAGTCCACCACCCAACCACCCATTATATAGGCAAGCCCCTGGCCCTTTTCCCTACTTGGACTCCTCGTTCCACACCGCCTAGCTCTGCCCTACCCTTGTCTAGTCCGGCCTTGCCGGTGTCCTGACATGTACACCCTCTCTATATAGAGGGTAGAGGTTAGGTGTAGGGTAGAGTTCATGCTAGATAGATAGTGTAGAGAGATGTAGAGGGTAGACATTAGGTATAGAGAGAAAAGGTTAATACTTACAAACTAATCTCTTATAGATATCGGGCAAGAAACCACCTATTGGGAGCAATCCCGTCTTCTTTTGTTGGTTGGTTCATATCGCAGTTGGGTCCCTCAGTAGGATGGACCTCGACTTTAGTGGATCCAGCTCTTGAGTCGGTAAGTTAAAGAAATAAATTTAGGTTTATCTTTAGTTAGTTAAAATCGAACTTGAGTGTAGGTATCTTTATCTATGTCCATGCAACCATGGTCCTCTTATGGTTTTGGTGGAGTTGGTACATCTACTCAGATTCCTCAGTCAGTTATCACTCTCTTTGTAGAGGAGTACCTATATTATACGTAGGGTTTGTTTGTCCGCTATGCTCCACAACAACTATCAATTTATGGTATTTTGCAAAAGATCACATCATTAGGAGAAATATGGACTTTGCATGGGCCTTGTAAGGAATCCTAATTTTTAAGGATTAAAGCTAATGTTGTGTAGGGTTAAGGGGACAAGGGCATTCAAGAAGCTAGTTTTGAGTAGACTTTTCTAGCCTTTTTTTTAGACACATGTAGGATGTGGACCTAAGAGGTCACTTTCTCTCTCTAGCTTTTGGAAAGTGAAGGGAGTAAAGGGGTGTGGCCACATTAGCAAAAACGTGGGTCACTAAGAGCCAAAATTTGATTTTTTTTCAAAAAAGTTATTTTTACTTATTTTTTACTTAAAACTCCCTCCCAACATATATACACATCAAAAAATCATTTTTTGACATTTTTTTAAACCTACAAACACTAAAAGTCCACTTTTTCAAAAAAAAAAACCTTTGTTCTCTCCTTCTCCTTCCTCCTCTCTCCCTCTCCTCTCCCTCCCTACCCCCTTCTCTCCTCCTCCTCCCCTCTCTCTCCCTCTCCCCCCTCTGCCCCCTTCTCTCCTCCCATGTTCCTCTCCTCTCCCTCCCTACCCCCTTCTCTCCTCCTCCTCCCCTCTCTCTCCCTGTCCCCCCTCTGCCCCCTTGTCTCCTCCCATGTTCCTCCCTCTCCCTCCCCCCTCTTTATTTTCATTCTTTGCTTCCTCACGCAACAGCTGCCATGGTGCTCACAGACATCACAAATCGTATGCCTCCACCACCATGTACTCCGCACAACAAAAGTGTACATATTGCTTGTCCGCGGTGTTTGCACCGAAGGCCGCACGTGAGGGTGAGCAGAGGTCATCCCAAGATCGTCATACTGTCGGTGAGACGAATGTGTATGGTTCTTCAATATCTTGGGAGGGGAGAAGTAGGCTTGTTAGGCTATTGCAATTGGTTGTGTATGGGTGTAGGTGCTTTTTTGCATTCGTGGATGCACGAATGTCAAGCTCTTCAGCTCAAAACAGTGGCATTACAAGAAACAGTGGGTGCAGGTTAGAGAGGTCAAGTGTCACCACTTTTCCTCTAAAACAGCCTTCTTTGTTACATCTTGCAGGTAGGTGCTTCAAATCCATCCTTATTAGAGGTGGGTAATCTCATCCTAATGCAAGAATGGCTCAAGGAACTAGCATAACATGAAGCTTTTACAGTGGCACAAAGCTCTCCTCAAGCAATGTGGCTCCCACTACACCAAAAATCACTATGCTAACATGGAGAGATCCCTAGTAGGACAATACAACAACTTTTCATCAGCAGCACACCCTTTCCTAACATGAGGGCACCCCCACCAAAGATATTTTTATATGATAGGTCACCCCATGAGCATACCATGTCATGGAATGGATGTAAGAACTATGACTTCACTACCCCTTGGAAGTTGTCCACGAATGTATGTTTATCAAAGTTAATGAGAAGAAGTTTGGACTTTTTTGTTTGTTGATGTGTAAGAGCACTCTTGGTCTACCATATTTTAGATTGTTTGATAAGTTAAATAAGATTTGTAGTCATTTAAAGTGTTTTTTTTTTTTGTAAGATTGTACATGAGAAGACATGATAAAGTACAAGAGATCTTGACGGAATAAACCTTGATGAGATTCCCACCATGCACTTGTGACACTATACCTCTCCTTGAACCCTTTGACTTCTATCGTTGTGGGGAGTCCAATGGAGGGCTATTTTCAAATTTTTAGCATAACTTTTTTTTGAAGGAAATTTTGGTTATTCTAAAGTTTATACACAGTCTAGGAGTTCATTCTCATTGTTTTTCTTCAGTTTCAAATTTTGACCGAGTACACTCCTTGGAAGCCACTTTTGAAGGTGTTAGGGCGAGATTTTGGGAAAGTTTTGTATGTAGGAAATACAGTCCTTGACACAATAAAAAACAATGGTTCTTTGAGTATTTTCAGATTCCATGGTTTTAATGCTCGTTGGAGCCCGTAGATTAAGAAAAAAGTTAAAAATGTATGTTTTATTTCATTTTTAAATAAATTGTCAACTTGCACGTTGATTTTTGGAGAATGCGAGCAAGATATGATTTTTTCTCATCACATGATGGTCGAAGAACGCGATGAGATGAACAAATTCATGTGAGACAAGCCCAGACAGATTCGGAGCCGATTGAAATCTAGAAGATGTTGAAAACAATCAAAAAGTTCAACACTTAAAAAAAAAAAAAAAAAAAAACTAAACACTTGAATCATGGCTATGCATAAAAAATATGCTCACACGGTGAAGGACGTGCTTCAAAGCTATGGAAATCAGTATAAAATGCAAGCAATAGCGTTCGAGGCTATTGAAGAAGTTGTAGAGGCTCACATCTTTCAGATGACTTTGTAATGACAAAATGATTAAGAGTTGTGTCTACTGTCTCCATAGTGATTTGGCTTTTCAGTTTATCCATGTGTTTTAAGTTAAGTGGTTTTGGCCATGAAGAGTTAAATTTAAATCAAATATTAACATTTTTGCCATCCTAAGGGGCAAACAAAGCTAGAAAATGCAAAAAAAAGGGTGGCCACAAGGGCGCGTAGATGGCCCATCCAGCAGTTTTGGATGGCTCATCTGCGCGCCCTTGTGGCCACCCTTTTTTTTTGCATTTTCTAGCTTTGTTTGCCCCTTAGGATAGCAAAAATGTTAATAGCTGATGAAACCAGATGTTTATGTAGCATGAGACTAGATTTTTATATTGTCCAATGTGATTTGGCCTTTTGGTGCAGGGAACTAGTAAGTTGAGTTGAAGGAAGGCATAATGTGCTTGAAAAGTTAAATTTTACATTCATCACACCTTTTCCAAGGTCCTGGAGTGCAACAATAGCCTAATTATGCAGAAAAAAGGGTAGCCACAAGGGAGAGCAGATGGCCCATCCAACAGTTTTGGATGGCTCACCTGCGCGCCCTTGTGGCCACCCTTGTTTTTGCATTATATGGCCTTGTCTGCCCCTTATAATAGCAAGAATGTTAATATTTGATGAAACCAGATGTTTATGCAGCATGAGACTAGATTTTTATACTGTCCAATGTGATTTGCCCTTTTGGTGCAGGGAACTAGTAAGTTGAGTTGAAGGAAGGCATAATATGCTTGAAAAGTTCAATTTTAGGTTCATCTCATATTTTCTAGGGTTCTGGAGTGCAGCAATAGCCTAATTATGCAAAAAAGGGTGGCCACAAGGGCCCACATATGGCCCATCCAACAGTTTTGGATGGCTCACTACGCGCCCTTGTGGCCACCCTTTTGCACCCCAGGATACCAATTTTTTTAAAGATTAAATGAAAGCAAATCTTTATGCAACATGACAGTACAAATTCCACTTCTTTTCACTTAGATGTAATTAGAGCTCCTCCCCCCCCCCCTTCACAAACATGTCTTGAACGCACGTGATATGGTAGTTTTACACATAGTGAACCCCCCGAGGATAAAAATAGATTATATACACAAATAGGCCATAATATAGATACACTTCTTTTTTTGGCTCTCCTAGCTAATAATAAGCTAGAGAAGGATTTTAAATAAAATACGAGAAAAAAATCCCTAACATGCACACGCCTATGTACAATGTAAGAGCGAGCTTAGACATCATGCTAAGGTGCTTCTGTTGGGTGAAGTGGCTTACTATGGAAATTCTAGATAGCCAAAAAAACGGCTATCACTAGGTTGCAGCAAGCTATCAACAACCATGCTTTACAAGCCGAAGTTACTTATCAACAACTTTGCGCTTATGGGATTTCCCTTCCTCTCCAAGAGGAGAGAGAGATTAGGAGGCCTCTTGAGGATACCCCCAAAAGAAGACTCTCTCCCATACGAGAGGAGGAATCCAAAGAGCAAGAAAGTAATGAAACTTCAAGTTCCTTTGAAGATGTGGCTCCACGAAGATGGTGATCTAGATGATCGCCAACTCCTCCCAAGAGGAAACGTTCAACCCACAGTCCTTCTCCTCATCACTCCGAAAGAGAATCGAGTAAACAAAGGAAGAAAAGTGCAAGAAAGAAGTCACCCTCTTCTCCTTATTCTTCACCTTCCTCCTCTTCTGACGAAAGATATGGCTATTCTCCTAGAGAATACAAGAGGGGAGGACATCGTAAATCATACCCTAGATGGTGAAGGTCACAAAAGCTCAAGAAGTTCAAAGAGGGAGGAAATAGTATCTCTTTTCTCACCTATGATGGCACCTTTGGTGTTACTAAGAGAAAGTGTTGGCCTTCACCCAACAACAATTTGATGCAGCCTTTGGAGACGAGGGCTTCACAGAGTCCTCTAGGCTATGCCATGTAGCTATGCACTTCCAAAAATTGGCTCGTCAATGGTGGGCTAGCCTTCATGGTAACGGTGAAGCCCCAAAGACATGGAAAACTCTATGATTTTCCATCATGAAGCAAATCCTTGCAAGCAATGCAAAGGAAAAGTGCTTATCAAATGGCACAGTTTGAAGCTTCTCTCTCTCATGAGTCTATCCACAAGTATGTATGATTTTTTTGAGATTTACATCTCAAGGCTACTGTCTTCCAAAAGATAGACATTTCCAAGCAAAAGCAACAGTTTTGTGCGAGTAATCCACCACACCATGGTTGCTTTGTGCATCAACTTCCAACAAGGGGCTAGACGGAATGTCAAGTGCATGGTAAATAAAGACAAAAGTGATGCCCAAGGGGAAAACCAATGCCCAAAGTTCTTTCCAAGGAAATTCCACCACCACCAACAACAATCGATCCAAGGAGAAGGGAGTTTACAAAGGTAGAAACAAACTCTCTCATGAAGAGCTTGAAGTTTTTTGCGAGGACCATAAACTTTTTAAGTGTGGGGATCAAGGACATGGCTATCATTCTTGCCCCAAGAAAAATTCTCTTAATGAGACTCCTAGAACTTCCACCATCAAAGTTCCAAAAGAGGATGCTCATAGCAAAGGTGGACCTCTCTTCTATGATTGGGAAAAGGTAAGGAAGCATGATTCCTTCATCTTGTTTGACCCTGGATCTACTCACAACTTCATATCAATGGATTTGGCCACCAAGTTGGGCATTCAAGCTTTCAAGATGGGAGATGCTGTAATGACTGACACTACTTTCAAGGGACAACAAGCCTCCATTACTCCCTTGATTGGGAAGTTGAGGTTCCATGTCCAAATCTATGTCGACAAAGAAGAATTTTTCATCTCTCCTGTCCAACATGAGGATGCTATCCGAGGGGCACCATGGCTCAACCGCATGGTTGACAACATGAACTTCCCTAAAAGGATAATCTTCTTCACCTACAGGGGAAATAACATGTATATAGATGCTAATGAGTTTGGTCATACTATACCACTTGTAAATCCTCCTGCTTTTGATAAATCAATGAAGAGCTCAATTTCTGTGTACATGATTTTTGTCAAAGAGTCTCTAAAAGGTCCTAATGTTTCATCAAATGTAAATGTTAGGAATCAATAAAGCTACACTTGTCTAATTATGTAAAATGATTCCAAGATGTGTTCATCGATGATATCCCTATGGACTTACATCCAAAAAGAGGGGATGATGACCATCGAATTGAGCACCTACCACGAAGCTCACTGCCTAACAAGCCTCCTTATTGAGTTTCCCAAGCTCAAAAAGAGGAGATCATGAGGAAAGTACAAGAATTGGTTGACAAAGGGATGGTGAGGCCTAGAACCTCTCCCTTTTCTTCTCCAGTCCTTTTAGTACAAAATAAAGATAGTACATACCGTATGTGTGTGGACTATTGAGTACTAGACTATATCACTATCAAAAACAGATTTCATGTGCCTCGGGTAGAAGATATATTTGATAAGCTACAAGGCTCTACCTACTTCAATAGGATTGACCTTAAAAGTGGCTATCATCAAATAAGGACAGTGGATGAAGATATCCTTAAGACCGCGTTTCGTACAACGTTTGGCCTTTATGAATATATAGTCATGCCTTTTGGCTTGACTAATGCACAAGTCATGTTCAATCATCTAATGGAGAAAATATTTAGACCCTTACAAAAATTCACTGGTGTTCTTTGATGATATCACCATCTACTCCAAGTCCTTGGAGGAACATAAGCAACATCTCTAAGTTATTTTTCAAGAATTGAGGGAGAAAAATCTTTCCTCAAACAAAAGAAAAGTGAATCCCATGCTCCTCCCTATGTGGGGCTTAGAGGCATTCCACCTACTCTCCAAGGAGTAGAGACGTATTTCTATTGACCCACCATGAAAGTGGACATATAAGAGTATGTTTCAAAATATGTAGTATGCCAAAAGACCAAGTATGATAGAGGGAAGCAAATTGGATTTCTCCAAGCATTACCTATCTCAAATTCACCATGCGAGAGTATATCCATGGATCTCATCTTTGGATTACCCAAGTATATCCATGGGAATATGGGAATATGGACAATAGTTGACAGGTTTAGAAAGCAAGCACACTTCATTCCTATCAAAAAGACTATTAAGGAACACCAAATGGAAACTCTCTTCATATATCAAACTTTCAAATACCATGCATTACCAACATCCATCATATCAGATAGAGATTCTAAAATGACTGGTAATTTCTAGAAAGTTCTCTTTGAAAATCTAGGAACAAGATTGAATTCCTCTTCGGCCTATCACCCGCAAACGAATGGCCAAAGTGAGATAGTCAACCTTACAATACTCAATCTACTAAAGACTTATGTTATCGAAGTAGATCAATGCTCACAATGGTAAAAGTGCTTACCTCTTGTAGAGATGCATATAATAATACTGGACATACTTCTACAGAAAAAGAACCTTTGAAATAATTGAGGGAAGAACTAAAAGTCCCTTGATACTTAAAGTACATGGGAAGATCTTTGTTGCCTATGAGTATAGCAATGACCTACAAGAATCTTTTCAAAAGATTAAGGAGGCTATATCCATCTCTCAACAAAGGCAAAAAGCTACTGCTAACAAGCACAGAAGGGCCTTAACATTCAAATAAAAGGATTGGGTCTTACTTGAGTTTCCTAAGCCCCGATTGAGGAAAACGACGGGCAAAAAATCCTATGGGCCATCAAAAGTGTTCTGCTAGATTATCAAAAAGATACTATGGTCCTTTTCAAATTTTGAAGACAATCAATGAGATGGGTTATCAACTCAAGTTTCCCAACCATTGGCTCATACACAATGCTTTTCATGTGAGCCTACGTAAGCCCTAAAAAGGAGAGCCAGCAAGTGAACCAATTATTGAAGAACCTCCCAAAATTGAAGACCAAGAAGAGGTGCTACAACCCAAAGCTATCCTTCGGCATCCATTGGCTCATACACAATGCTTTTCATGTGAGCCTACGTAAGCCCTAAAAAGGAGAGCCAGCAAGTGAACCAATTATTGAAGAAACTCCCAAATTGAAGACCAAGAAGAGGTGCTACAACCCAAAGCTATCCTTCGGCATGAAGACAAGGTACTATGACATGGTAAGATTATCCGACGATATCTTATTAAGTTCAAAAATTATCCTTTTGAAGATGGTAGATAGATGTAATGAATAAAGCTTAAGGATAGTATGAACCTTGTCAATGTTTACAATGCTACATTAGAGTAACAAAATGTATAAATTTCTTTTAAATGACCAATGTTTTTGTCTTATAAGACTAGTTCTATTTTTATTGTGCATAAATTTAAATAGTATGCATGCTTAGAATCATGTTTGTGATGACACCGTCTCTCAAACACCAAGTAGAATATGTCACTCTACTTTGGGAGAATGAAATGGACTAAGGAGTAGACATGCTTGCAACAACTATGTCTCCCAAGCACCAAATGGATTAGTCATCCATCTTGGAAAGATGTTGTAGGGTAAAAAGGGATCCTCTACCCACCACTGAGAAAGATTGACTAATGACTAAGGCTTTACCTCTTCTACCTCATAGTCGAGGACGATTATGATTTCAAGAGAGAGGTAATGTCATAAAATATAATATCTAAACAACCCAAATTATTTTCTCATATTAAACTGATCGTTCAATGTGGGAGAATAAACGGAACAAGGGTTAGAATATAGACATGTGCTTACAAATCTATCTCAACACGGGGCCAATGATAAAGGGGTCCAAATGAGAGATGGTCTGTCAAAGAGAAAGTCTAACCAATGGAGCTTAAAAGACCTTAGGGTTAGATTCATTAAAGACCTCCAAAGCTTAGTGTAAAAGTCCTTTGACCCTAGGTAAGCTAGGGCTGAGCTTGAGGTGGGAACCCGGCCCAAGCTTAAGCTACTTGAGGTACTTGTAGTGCTTGATGACTAAGGTGCTTGAGGTGCTTATCATTCTTGATGACTAAGGTGCTTGAGGTGCTTGACGTGCTTGCCGACTAGGGAGCTTGAGGTGCTTGTGGGAACACTACCCAAGCTTGAGGTTCTTTGTCATGCTGGCTGACTAAGTTGCTTGGGGGTAAGGTGTGAAAAAGTCAACAACTATCCCTACAAGGAGGGGGCGAGCCCTACAAAGAGGGGTGTAGAGAGAGAACACACACACCCTCACACAAGGTAAGCTTGGTTCAAAGAAAGTATATAGGACACTTGTTAAGTTTCTCTTCATGTTTCCCTCATAGTGTGCCTAGAGCCTATTGGTTGGCCTCCCAAGGGGTCGAATAATAAATTAGTTAATTTAATTAATTGTTTTAGCATTGATCGAGTCCTCTCTCTCAAAGGGGAAAGGGGGGAACTTGTCCCAAGGCTACCCTTGTTGCTTGATATGCCCCTGTATGTGATTGGCTAGGCTTGGAGAGGTCCAATGATCTTTAATCATGAGCTACAAGGGGGGGTTGAGACCCCCAATCAACCAAAGAAATCTAGGAGGTTTCTTGAGGGGTATACTCTCCCACACACACACACATTAGGAAAATTTTGAACTCATTTTTGGGCCTTTTAAGAGTGCCACATCATCAAAGTTGTACAAAAGAAAGCAACCCGGTAGACCCCTCTAAATATTGCTTAGAACCCCATGATATGACCTATCATTGGAAAGTTCTTCAAAAATGGATTCCAAAGAGCCAAGGTCCGAAAAGTTTGGATGACTTCTATGAAAGTTATGCCATTTTTTTTCAATCAGCCAGGTTTTGTTACCGTTACGGTAATCTAAAATCACCTTTTTCTAGATCTACATGAAGGCAATGTCCAATACATGCATGCTATATATCAATAGATAGCATTTGAAGAGTAGATTCTAAATATCCAATCTCCAACAAGTTTGGATCTTATTTGCAAAAAAAATTTACCGATCCCCACTTTTTGAAAGCTATGCCACATCAACAATTCTTACAAGGCCCATTTTTGAGTCCAAACTTTTCCTAATGCACACACACACACACACACACTCATTGTGTGAAGTGCAAAGTGCAAGAGCTCCATCTCCTTCTCCAAGCTAGTAGAGAAGTTGAGAGCCTTCACCAATACTCTTGGCTATGGAATGCAAATCCAACCAAGAGCCATGCTTCAATGCTTAATATTTCCATCTTCTCCATATCCATTAATATGTTATTATGTATGCTAGCAAGATGAGTGACGATAAGTGAGGAACTAATTATTTCTCCTATGGAATGTTTCTTCTTCATCTTCCCTACCCTTATTTCCTGCTAGCTCTCTCCACCTTCGAAGGTGTTTGAGGCCTTGGGATAGTTAATGCTTTCTACAAATTTTATGTTATGCTCGTGATGCATGAAGATTTCCATCTTCATTGCATCACCTAGGTCACAAGGAACAAAAAGATTGTATTGTACCAAGTCTCTCTTAATGGGGGAACCTATAATACAAATGCCTATTGGAGGGGGGACCGCGGCTCCACATATATCTGGTCCTTATCTGTTGTCATGTTCTCTAAACTCTCTCTCTTGCAAAAGTATTGTTCATGCCAAGTTAACTAAATGCTATGTTTAAGTTGCAACCATCAATTAAGTTCACACTCTATGCTCACAAAGTAATTCTACAAAAGTACTTGCTCTAATTTCTGCTACTCTCAAAGTCCATAGGCCATTTCCATTACAGGTTACAAAGGAATTCTACCCTTAATAGAGCTCCCACATTGCTTCACTCTCACCACCTCACACCCACCTTGTTGCATCAACTTTACAATGCACCAGAATGCTTCACCTCTTCAATTAATTTTTGTGTGGAAAAAGCCTCCTTTTATAGGCCAAAAGGAATGCCCTCTTGCATGAGAGGCAACCGTGTGTAGCCACCCTTGTAGACAATTCCAAGTTGGACTCTCCAATGCGCCCACGTGTGGCCGCCCTTGAGAAGACAACTTCGATTTCAAATTGGCCACTAGACACCGGCCATTGACTGCCGACCATCGGTTACCGACCATTGAATACAGGCCATCGGCCAACTAGCTAGCCGATCGACCATTTGATGACCATTTTTTGATCGCCGTCCAGCCATAATATTCTGACAAAAAGGAATATTTTGGCTGTGGAAATTCTCGTTTTTCGACGAGTAATTTTTCTTTACGCATGATGGATTCTCCTTATAATGGGGGCCTTACAAATATGCATTTTTAATACTAAAAATTGAAAGGGGTAAATCAAACTCCATACATAACAATCTCCCACTTGGAGACTGATCTCCGTGACCAACCTGTGAGTGCTCTCCGTCCTCGCTTCTTATTCTTGAATGCCGATTGAAGATGAGAAAAATCTCAACTTCTCCTTGTTGACTACCTTTGTAAACATGTCTATAGGATTTTCACTTGTCTTCACCTTTTCTAGCTTTAGCTATCCCTCTTCCAAAAGAGTGTGTATGAAGTGATATCTCACCTCAATGTGATTTGTCCTTGAGTGAAACCACACTAAGGTGATATCTCACCTCAATGTGCTTTGTCCTTGAGTGAAAGGATGAATTCTTTGCAGGATGGATGGCACTTTGGCTATCACTATACAAAACACAATTTTCTTGCTTATATCCAAGCTCTTCTAAGAATCTGTGAAGACACAAAATCTCTTTGCTTGCCTCTATCATTGTTACATACTCTGCTTTCGTGGTAGAAAGTGAAACCACTTTTGGTAGCTTTGAATCCCACCTTACTGTTGTGCCTCCAATTGTAACGACATAGCCAGTAGTGCTTCTTTGAGTATCTTTATCACCTGCCATATTTGCATCAGCATACCCTTGCATATAGCATACATAAGAGAACCTACTGCTACAGCATATGGAACTTTATACATATAGGCTATCTCCTCTTGTGTCTTTGGACACATATCCTTGGTTAGTTTAAAGTGACCAATCAAAGGTGCAGAAACCATTTTTGCATTTTGCATTGCAAACCTTTCTAGTACCTTCTTGATGTAATCCTCTTAAGATAGATTTATTGTCTTCTTTGTCCTATCCCTTGATATCTTCATACAAAGTATCCTCTTTGTAACACCTAAATCTTTCATTGAAAAAGATTCAGGCAACTCCTTTTTTAGGTCTTTGATGTCCTGCATGTTAACACTTGCAATCAGCATGTCATCAACCTACAACATTAGGATGATAAACTTCCCATCATGAGTTTCATCTTGTGAATCCATGATCCAACATCCATCGATCAAACTTCAAGTGCCACTGTCTTGATGCTTGCTTTAAACCATACAAACTCTTCTTTAATCTGCAAACCATTTTCACCTTACCCTTTACTTCATACCCCTTTGGTTGAAGCCTGTAAATTTCCTCCTCTAAGTCATCGTGAGGGAATGTCCTATTTACATTCATTTGCTCAAGATTTAAATCATGAGCAGCCACAAGGCCTAGACAAGCCTAATTGAGTTCATTTTTACAACAAGCGAAAATATTTCATTGAACTTAATACCTTTCTTTTGAGGAAACACTTTTACCACAAGCCTAAACTTGTATCTTTTCTTCCCACCTCATTCTGTGGATCAGGGCACGCGGGCTCATCTTTAAGCCAAGCTAGTAGCTTATTGCGCGTCATGATCCACAAGAGGATGGAGAAAATTTTGTAATCTATTTCATGCCTTTTAAGCAACAAGCCTCAACAATTTTGTAGGACTATCTGTGTGTGTGTGTGTGTGTGTGTGTGTGTGTGTGTATGGATCACAGCAAGCGGGCAAAAAAACAAGCAAAGAGAACAATCCATCATGCGTGATGATCCATTTTGTGACATCCCTCTCTCTCTCTCTCTCTCTCTCTCTCTCTCTCTCTCCATGTATCTTCCTCTTTCAAATCAAACAAGGATTCAAAAATACTATCTCTCACACTCTCTGTCTTTCTCTATCAAACCCAACAGACAATCAGAAACTACAACTCTCTCTCCCCCCCTCTCTCTCTCTCTATCTATCTATCTCTTTTTCTCTCTTCATCTTTAAAAACCACTGTGGAAATACCTCTCTTGGTGGAATTCAAATGAAAGAAAACGCGTGTAGGAGCCTTGCGCCTTGGTTGCAGAGGATGTTTTGGCTGTAGGTCTCTCTCTCTCTCTCTCTCTCTCTCTCTCTCTCTCTCTCTCTCTCTCTCTCTCTCTCTCTCTCTCTCTCTCTCTCTATCTATCTATCTCTGGCAGAGGTCGTCTTTTTCGTTAGCTTTCTCTCTCTCCTTCTCACAGAGGTCGTCTATGTTGGCTTTTCTCTCTCTCTCTCTCTCTCTCTCTCTCTCTCTCTCTCTCTCTCTCTCTCTCTCTTATCGTGAATTCAAGTGTGCATTTGTTACTATAAATGTACACGTATTTTTGGGTTGTTAAAAATCACTTATTTGGTCGTACCGTCCATTAAATGCATGTCCTTGTAACACGTGTTCAATATATGCGGCTCGCTTCATTAAAAACACCAACGGTAATATCTATTATTGCGTGGAGAGAGAGAGAGAGAGAGAGAGAGAGAGAGAGAGAGAGAGAGAGAGAGAGAGAGAGAGAGAGAGAGAGAGAGAGAGAGAGAGAGAGAGAGAAAGAGGGGCTAGAGAGAGACAGAGAGAGAGGGAGAGTGAGAGAGTGAGAGAGAGAGAGAGATTAACTCGTGTGGTCAAGCTAATTACAGACTGGGAGAGAGAGAGACAGCGGCTTGAGAGACAGAGAGAGAGAGAGAGAGTGAGGGAGTGAGAAAGAGACACCTAAGAAGTTCTTTGACTCCTTCAAGGTGCAAGAATCAAAAGCTTGAAGACCCAAAACTACATTCCCAGTCTCGAACCTGTACTCCAACAACAATGTCTAGTCCTGGCAAAGGTAAAGTCAATATCTTCAGTTACATTATGTCCTTAGTTTTGATGTGTCTAGGGATTGTGCTTCAAAATGTAAAAGATCATTTCACCATTCAAAAACAATCATTGGATCATGGCACGCTGGTAATGTTATGGTGATTCGTTTACATACTCCGCACACCGTGATCCTCTTCTGATATTTACAAAGGATAAGCAAAAGAGGTGAAACAAAGCAATCTTCTCTTAGTGAAAACCTCAGATATCAAGCTACCTCTAGATGTGTTAGGTTTCAATGAGCAGCAAGCCACCTTAATGCTACCAGGAATGCCAGAGTTTAAATTTGAAGATAGGTCATACATTTTCCTTCATGATATACAAAGTATTTTTTGTTTGGGGCAGGACTTTGCACTGGCCACTATCTCCAAGTATCAGGAGGAGAGGAATGGATTTGTTTCAATAGTGATGACGAGGCAATGGAGATCTCCACTAACCCACTCAACTTCCTTAAACTCTGCTTTGAAAAGACAAAAAAGTGTAAAGAAAGGCTTCCTGATGAAGCCATATTTCAAACTATTTGAAATAATCTTAAGCCATCAACTAGTAAACAAGATATGGAGGATTTGTTTAAGCGACCAATGCAAGAGTCAACCAGATCAGTCAACCTATGGAAGGATGAGCTTTTTTTGCAAGATGAGAGTTTCATGGTATAAAATCCCCCCCCCCCCCCCCCCCCCCCCCCCATCTTTCTCTCTCTCTCTCTCTCTCTCACACACACACACACATACACAAACACTTCTTTTGTTTACAATCATGGAATGCTGAAAAGGATGACTTTCTTCATTATCGAAGAAGACACTTCCGTGGTAGGGATGCAGCTCTAGGACAATATCGTCCTAGTTTATGCAAGGCACCCATCCTAATCGTCCACAATGAAATGTCACAAGAGGGTAATACTGCAACCTATGCTTTCAAGACATTATCTTGATTCTTAGGTGGTCCAATACTACCACAAAATGCTGACAAAGTTATCGTCGTCGACAAGGTTTTTGGGAGAGATTGTTTTTGTTACTCACCAGGATATACTGGGGGCCGTGCAACATATTACTACACATACATAGCAATGGAATTATCTTTAGGGAAAGAAAACCCTACTAAAATCTTGGAGTATGGTAAACATTTAATGATCAGATACAAGGGCGAGGTTCCAAATGATATTTGCAAATCATCAAAATGTTGAAATAGTTGTGGTACATATTTAATTTAATTCTACAGGCATTTGTGGTACATCCGATCATCTAAAATATAACTCTCTTGTTCCACCAATGATTGGCATATTGCATTGTCTCTCTCCACCTGATTTGACTTTCAAGAGCACTTAAGTTGTTGAATGTGTCTGCTCGCTTTCTTTTTTGAAGTTGCAAATGTCTGATTGCCTATACGGTTGCTGAAGAGGCCAATACTTTCTTTTGTTGCATGGGATGAATGATTCTGCGATAAAACCACTGAAATAACTCCTTCAGACTGTTTGACTTATTTCGAGAGCCTCCATGCTGTGTGTGTATGAAGTAGGCATTTCTAGCCAAGTAATGAGACTTCTCCAGGCTCTGGGTGTTCCATTTACCTGGATTCCCATACTTTTGGATAAAGAATGTCAAATGATTAAAAATAATGTGCTACAAAAGAAGAAATTTACTTAGAAATTTAAACACAAACTTAGTACTAAGACTATTTGAGGTGCTTTGAATTTACCATGCTATGAGTGATTTGAGTGTCAGTCCATGCTGTCTTGAAGGATCTTTTCAATAGCTGAAGGTTCTGTTTAAACTTGCTGAGATTATCCTGCGACCAATCATCATTCTCACACATTTGAAATAATATACCAATGGAACACCACACATCACCCTTTGCATTGCGAGTTGTTGGCTCTTGGTCTTCCACTGCTAAATGAAGTTTTTTCCAGTACATATACTCAACTTTGCTAATGTAGATAGAGTGATATACTCTCCCTCTTCACATCTTTCATACCTTGAGGTTTCGATAGAAAACGATGTGCCTTCACCCCACCTATGGATGGTTTGCAGGGTACATCTTTCTCATTGGTTGACCTTTTTTCGTCCCGTTGTATTTTCACATTGCCCCCATGTAAACCAATATCTGAAAAAACTAGTTCCAAAGCCTCTAGAGCGACTTGTCGCCGTCAGATGACTTTTTGATTTTCCAAGCAAACCCAATGTACGTATATACCAAATTCTCTACAATTCGGCAGATACCATGCATTGTACATATATAGACATTAACAAGTGGTATATCCAGAACTGATCGGAAATTAGAGTCTTGATTGTGACGAGTAGGAGCCTTTTGCCACCACTTTGGGTCCATCACTTCTACACGCTCCATGCAAAACAAGCATGGAGAATTTTCCATGGCACCCATTCCACAATTATACATACACTTCAGTGTTTTGAGGTCACCTGCAAGATGCCATTGAACTTGAAATTCTTCTCTCCTATCTACAGCCAGTATCTCTCCTCGATTCATTTTACCTATCAATGATATCTGGAATAGGGGTTTGATGGAACACACAAAATAAAATGCCATGGTCTTATTTCTTTACCTACAAGATCAATCCTTATGAGATACGAAAAGTAAATCTAAAATTTAGGTACAATAGAGGGATTGCCAAAGCTGCAAAATTGGAGATAACTGGATTACCTAAAATGCACAAAGCCACCATATGTTTGATTCTGATTGAACACTGAAGTATGAAGGGTCATCAATGGGACATTTAGAAAGGGCTCTGTTCATTAATGTGATTGTAACTCGCTCTAGCTTCTTCTCTTTCAGAATCTCACACTCATCTAGCTTCAAAACAAAATGTAGAACACCACCTGTCTCTTCGAATGTGATATTGTAGAACTCTACCATTCTAGTTTGCAACAAAGTGAGCTCCATGAAGATATTGTTGTACTCATCATAAGTGTCAGTAGTTCCCTGTGAGCTATAACTATCTTGAATATAAAAAGGACATTTAATGAAGTCTGTCTGTTCATTATTGAGTTGTAGTCTTTCCTTCCAAACACTTGCAGTTGTTGGTAAAATCTTAGACTTTATTCCCTTCTTCACAAACATGGAAGAGATAGACTGTTGAATAGCTGAGTAACCTCTTTTACTAACTCCAAGGGAGTCCAATGTACCCTGTATATGCTTGGCAAGCACTGCATTCTTTGAAATGAATCTATCAACAACATCTTCTTGCAAAACCTTAAATTTTTTTTCATGCATGATATCCTTTGCAAGACCACTAGTTATCAATGGCTTTAACTTCTTTCCCACATTGATCTTCGTGTCTATGTTTTCTTTGTCTAGATAGATGGAATCTCTACAAAGAAATCATAACTAACATAAACAAACAGTTCAATTAATTTAAATTAATTAGACAGTTTACAATGCTCACCTCAATGCTTGGATTCTTTTCTTAAGGCCGCCAGAGCCTACCTTCAACGTTTCAAGATTCCGTAGTTTCTTCTTTCGCACACGAGTGCCTAACATTGTCTCTTTGTTTTGTAATGATCGTACCTTTGTTCGCAAGACCTGTGATTCTTATGTGCGCTGCATTACAGTCTTTTGGTCCTCATGATGCAAGTTTGAAAGTCTCTGAATCTCATTTTCTTGGTGCTTCACCATGTCTTTATAAGTTTCTGATTTGTTGTTTAGAGCTTTACAGTAGCCAAGCAATCCATTCTCTCCATTACCTTCAAAGGTCAATAAGTTAGTGGGATTTGAAAATGCAAGGAAAGCATTTGTCATGGGATTCAATGGACAGAGTGAGCCTTTTGTTCAGATATCTAAGTGTTTTGCTCCCTTTGCTCTGAGTATCTTTGTCATGATCGGTGTCACTTTGATGTTAGTTTTGCCTCGCTTACACAATGACGTATATTGGGGATCTAGGTCAATGTGTAGATGATAGAAGGGACTTTTAAGGAGGACATTTGGGGGGGTGGATAAAGAAGCCATGTGTGAAATAGGGCAAGAAAGGGAGGATTTATTTAAGGTTAGCACACAAACATTGAAAAAGTAAGGAGAGAATAGGTTTGGAAGGATACGTCCTATTTCCTTTAGTCATACATTCCATGTACAAGAAACTCCCTCGAATTCTAGGACGTTCATTAAATGCAACTGAAAATGATTTATTCTTCAATCATCACGGCTGTTATGACATCATAGCAAGAATCTACTTGTAAGTGCACTTTTCAAATGGTTATTCCAAGTTTACATTTGCTTTTACCACACCTTTTTCTAGAGAGAGAAAGTCAAAATTCTATTTATCTTAGAAGGCCCTCCAAATGACCTCCGAAATTTTCTAATGACTGGTCATATTGTTTCAGAGCCGAGGGATTTAGGCAACGACAAAGCTCAAGCTCTAACATGCAATGAAACTGACATATTTTCACTTCAAAGACAATTTTTTGGTGATGTTTGGCCAGCTTAATATCTGAGCCATATCTACAAGATATAATTTTATAACGTAAATGTTCTCAAAGTAGAGGAAAAACTATCAAATTTGTGTCATGTTTGTTAATCCAGATTTCATACACAATTTGACTTAATTCATAGCAAACGACGATATATTATGATTGCAATACATACATTATACAATAGAGAGGTGAATACACAAAGAGAGAAATGGAGAGAGGTGAATAGGCTAGGAGTGTGAGGTACACTCATCACAAGAACTGGACCCTATTATGTGCGCTACATAATACATGTAAACGATTGGAGGGTGAATGTGAACAACCTAGCTAGTGTGAGGTACACTCAACACAAGTCTTGGACATTGTTGTAATGTTGATTGATAGTTTAATCAATCTAATCCTTGATGAAGTGTGTAGAGCACACGAACAATTTAAAAATCTTGGATTGTGGTCAAACATTGTACATATTTACATCCAAGACAACACCAATTCATCTACTGATGATAAGTGGCGTATCTATGGATCAAAAAATAAAAGGCTTGTCATGCTAAGAGAAAGAGGGCATAGGTATGCATCTCTTCACTCTTAGGTAGAAAAACGCATCCCTCATATTTCTATGTAGTAAGAATGATGATGTGACTTAATCCAATCGCTGATCAAGTGCATGTGTAGAATCCACAACACAAACATCAGCGCGGACAACATAACAATCTCAGATGGAGGCCAAACATTGTATGTATTTACATCCAAGACCACACGAAGTCATCTGGTGATGAACAATGACGTGTCTTTGGAGTTCAAAACACAAGAGTAACTAGTGCATCACACAAATATGAAGAGGGCATAAACTATGCATCTCTTCACTCTCTGTTTGACGAGTAGAAGCTCTCGTGTGCACGTGAAACAAATGATAATTTGAGTTGATCTAAAATTGAGAAACCTATAGGTCACTCTAGAGTGAGAGGTATAGCATCATGCCGAGTAAATGCCATAGTATGGATGTAGAGTTTCTCTTGATGGATGGACAAATTGTCAAAAAAAACCTTTATAAATGTGATGTTGATTTGTTTGAGGAGATCCTTTTTTATTGAAGCAATTGATACATCCTTGAAATAAAAACAAGAAATTTTCTTGCATGTATATATGAGCATGCAATTCAAAAAGATGGTGGGTCCAAAAATGTTACTACTGTTGTCACGTACAAACAATGCATCTAACACGAAGGTGCAAGGCGTGCACTCAAAATGAAGTATCATGGGCTTGTTTGGGTCCCATGTAGTGTCCACACTTTGACTTTTCTTCTTAAAGACCTTGGGAAAGTATCTTCAATAAGACAGAGTCTAATAGGTGCTAATCATGTTGTCAAGTTCATTGGGAGCATGCTTTTACTTGTCCTCTATTTAGAACTAAATCACTCGGCAAAAATCTGCAGATCTTTTGTGGACATGCTTTGTCATTGCATACTACATTTTTGAAATGTTGCAATAGATTAATCCATCCCTTTGTAGAAGATTCATAGATAAATATGGGATATTTGGATTGAAAAGTATCCCCACTATGAGGGTGCAACCACCAAGTGTTATCAGCTTGTGAACTCTCCAATGTTCTTGTGGGAGCTATATATACCAACCCCTATGCTATATGTAGCTAGGAGTCCCCACTATATATTTACACTCAGTGTGGAGAGTCTACACACTTTTGCGCTTGCAGATGGTGATGTCGTCTCTATCTCTCTCTCTCTCGTCTCCCACGTCGCATGTCTTGTCTCCGTTTCAATATTGATTCAAAAACAAGCATTGCTTTAGCGTAAAACATGTACATGCATAGCCAAGTTCCTATAGCGTTCTTTGTAATCAATTATTACGACTCTATTATTATTATATTAACCTTTCAATTTCTCATATTTTCACACTATAGCCAAGGTAGCTAGCGCTTGAGTCCCCT
Organism: Adiantum capillus-veneris; assembly: GCF_014529385.1. Taxonomy (NCBI): domain Eukaryota; kingdom Viridiplantae; phylum Streptophyta; class Polypodiopsida; order Polypodiales; family Pteridaceae; genus Adiantum; species Adiantum capillus-veneris. Next base: position 34,163,637 of record NC_140954.1, read on the forward strand.
GAAAGGACTATGAATAAATTGTCCCTTATAACCCGTGGTTAGTCGATGTGGCCTTTGACGTTATCAGTCATTAATGCTTACAAGAAGTGATATCAAAGGAGTTGTTGACATGAAAAACTATAAGCAATCAGAATTTCAAAAATCGTCCCTTATGATGTTTCAAGATCATCAGTAGGCGCTTCCCTTGATGGAATATATCAAGTGTAGTAACTTTGAAGATTTCTTTTGGCTTCGATCAGAGTAGCACTATCTTTTTTGAATAATTTTTCTCATGAGTACTAAATGAATATACATGTTGATTGTTCCTATTAGCCTTCAAGTTCTATGCATGCTGAAATTTAATTAGTTCTTGTAATTGTTTCTACCTTAATCGTAGCAAAGTCACACCATTAGATGCAATTTATGAGCATGCATGCTATTGCTCTCGTCATGATTTGCTATAAAATACGTTGTCATGAGTTTTTTGGAGCAAGGGAGTGCGCATATGTACATACACATGCATGGTGCATCGAATAAAGGATTGCCCAATTTCCATAGCCAGGTGGTTACGTGGGGCCCACATGTGTACATGTAGGACAGCATGTACATAGTGCATCGATTTTCACTATCACCAGTACCAGTATGTTTTTTCTACAATAATGAGGAGTTTATAGCGCGTAAAACTTCTCGAGGAAGCTATCCGCGGGCCGACGACATGAGGTAAGCAGGTGCGTCAGATGGCATCTAGTGACATCAGGAGGGCGAACGGGGTCAATATTTGCACGCGGATGAGGACGGACACAACGTGGGTGTTTTCTTGTGAGAGTTATGCAGAAAGTTCATCATTAGGACCACTTTTTGGGGACACTTCACGTGGTTGCGAGACGCATTATTGAAAAGAAATGAGTGCCAGGTGTGCGGATGATGCAAAAAAGGTGACAACTATGCACTACGAGGTCAGTTTTTGGCCTATTTGGGATCCGTTTGAGGTCATCTAAAAGGCCAAGGGTGCCCAACTAAAAAAGCTAAGTGTGGGAATTGAAAAAATAGAGAGAAGACCAGAAAAAACGTGGAGAAGAGAGGAGGAACAGCCGCAACTGTGTTTTTACGGTTTTTGGAGCCTGTTTTGGCCGTAAACTGCTCATCCGAGGTCGGATTTGAGCACTTTGACATTGTAGACTGGGGTTTTGGGCCGTTCCGGACGCGATGGCACTGTCCATTTTGCCAAATTCCTCCCTCTTTTTCTGCTGTTTTGGCTGTGTAAGTTTCTCCTATGAGCGAAGTTTCTGCTCCAGTTTGTGATTCTATCTGGCTTATTTTACCCATACTGTGTGAGCTATTTGCCCCATTGGTGTTGGCCCAAGCTCATTTGTATCTAAACATCAGAAGTTCTCCTCTTTTGAGATGAGTTTTTTGTGTGTGTGTGTGTGTGTGTGTGTGTGTGTGTGTGTGTGTGTGAGTGTGTCTGTGTGGAGTGGGAAAGTGGATAGTCTCTCTCCTCTCGCTCCATCGGTGTGTTCCCTGTCTCGGCCAGGTGTGTTGTGTAAGCCGAGTGGTGCCCCATAGTGTGTGTGTGTATCTTCCCAAGAGTGTGTGTCGGGTCGTTATAGAGGCCTTCTGTGTGTTTCCATCCCGCTCACATTCTTTTGGCGCCCCCACGGAGGATCTTCTTCGAGTACCTTCTACTTCGAGCTTCAAGCTTCGAGATTCGGGATTAAAGGTTGCAGGTTGCAGCTTACAGGTTACAGGTTACAGGGACAGGTACAGGTACAAGTGATTCACACAGGTACAGGTAGCTGGAATACAGAGATATACTAGCAGTGGTGTCACTTGCAGTTGTTGTGGGTATGGATCATTTGGCGCCTGTTTGAGCGCATTGTCTGTTGGTATTGTACGTTACTTGTGGAAACTGCCATTGTACGCCTTTGTGGAGCCATATATGGTTTTATTTGGCAGTCCCAGCCATTTCTGAGACTTGGTCTGGAAGATAGTCATTTCTGAGACTTGACTATACGCGATTTGCATTAGCCTTCGTGTGAGGGTCGATAGCGTGAGGTTTTATTGAGCTAGGGGATTCTCAAATGTGGAGATCCTTTCGGTGATATAGGTAGCTGGAGCACCCTTTTTGTGACCTCGCCATAGGCTATGTACTAGTGAGTCCTACTTGATGCTCAGGTTCTATTGTTGACAGTTTATGCATACATATACAATCTATATTTTGGGTTCCTACTGCTCTATTTCTGGGGAAACTCTGCCAAAATTTTTCCAAGTTATGATGGCTGGTTTTTTGGTCTTTTGAGCCATTTATGTTGTTATGCTGCTGAAATTTTGGCAAAATCAGAGGTTAAGTCAGGTGTGCCTTCTTGGGAGCTTCATGGTTGGCTTTAATGGATGATCAAAATGGCCCTCAATTCACTCCATTTCATTTAACTCAAAGAATCCAGATATATGCTCATGTGTCCAGGAAGATTTTTTCCCAGCAGCGCATAGTCTTTATGTTCAGGCGAAGAAGATTATGAGAGATCTTCGAATGTCCTTTGCCTGTTGTAATTCCGATGATCAACTATGAAAACTCATTTGATGTGCATGTGTTTGTCCTTATCTAAAGTTGAGCTCCATTGAAGTTTCTGGGGATTGGGTAGTCAAAAGTTTTGGGTTCTTGCACGTGTGTTCAAAGGGGTTCTCAAAGCATTGTAACTTGGGTAGCCATGGCTTTCTCTTATCCGGAGTTTCATGGAAGAAGTGATGAAGATGTGGAAGATTTTTTGGAAAAGATGGAGGTTGCCTGCATTAGCAACCAGATTCATGACCCTACGCAGATGTTACGTCTTCTCCAAATTTGTTTGAAGAGTGATGCACGAGTCTGGTCCAAAACATTTGAAGAGGAGTTGCGTGTGGCTGATCCACCTGTAAGGTTGAGTTGGGACAATCTACGACATGGGTTGGAAGTGGAGTTTGTGAAGATAGAAGATCCTGAGAAAGTGTGGCAAGAAGTACAGGATTTGGTGCAAAAGGAAGGTGAGCCAGTAGATGCGTACATACGTAAGTTTTCATTGGCATGGGAGCGAATGTGCAAGGCCTTAGCACCACAGGTACCCCCGCCTGACATGATGAAGAAGGACAGGTTCTTAGCTGGTCTTTGGGAGAATATACGTTGGAGAGTGGAGCTAAAGAAGCCTAGGACATATGAAGATGCACTAGAGGTAGCAAGGAACAAAGAGTGGAAGCTGAGGAAAATGAGCCAGTTAGGGGTGGAGTCTTTGCCAATGAGGTCTGAATTTCAGCCTTAGAGTCTTTACAAGGTCGCATGTCAGGGGTTCATCATGAACCAGTGGTTCCTATTACTACTCAGGTTATGCCAGCAGTGGTCACTACATCAGTGCAAGATGATGGGCTAAGGCAAGACATGAGGCAAGTGGTAGATTTGATGAAGAATCTCAGCCTAAACATGCTAGGTCAATTGGGAAATAATCGAGGTCGAGGGAGGTTTGCAAATCAGCCAGGAGGTGAAGAAAGGCCTAGGAATGGTGTTGGACAAAGCAATGGTAGGTTTTGGAGGCAAACGCCCACATGTTATAATTGTGGAGAGTTGGGTCACATCAGCCCGCAATGTGATAAGCCACCAAGGATGGGGGGAGACATGTATCCATTGCCAAGACAGGTGCTAACTAGGTCAAATGATTATGGCATCGAAAGTAAGGGAGACGAAGGAACCAGTGGACTGACCCAGGAGGAAAAGGGAAAGACAAAAGTGCTAAGTGTAGTCACCTTGGAGAAGGCATCAAAGCTAGAGGATACATTAGTGATGCCTATTGGGAAGAGGACCACAGAGGATAAGGAAGGAAGAAGTGCCCCAGGTCCTAGTAAGAAGAAAGGAAAGAGCCGTGAAGGCGAGGATGTCAAGGCCAAGAGGAAAAGGAGAGCTCGTTGAAAGTTTCATGTTTCATATTTTCCACTAGGGGATGGGCAATTAAGCTATGACTTGAAGGAGGATCTGACAAGCAGGAAGGCAGGTGTTACTTTTGGGCAGCTTATAGAGATGGTGCCTAAGCTAAAGCGACAGTGGAAGAGGATGGTTAACCCAATGGAGACAGAGCCAGAGAGAGGTTTAGTAAAGGTGTTGGCAATGGATGAGCTACTAGACATTTGTCCAATAGTAGATGTGTGGAATAAAAGGAAAAATTTGGGACAAGGTTATGTGGATGGCGGAGCCCAAATATGCGTCATAACACACTCATGCGTTGAGAAGATGGGTCTCACAGTGGCTGGGGTGTCAGGTTTTCGGATCAGATTGGCAAACCATCAAAAAGTAAAATGCTTGGGTGTTGTAAAGAGCTTAAAAGTGGAGGCATATGATGCAAAGGGAGTGGTTGATTTTCATGTGATGCCAGTAGGGTTGGAAGCATATCCTATTATACTGGGCAGACCATGGTTACGTGCAGTGGGAGCTGTTCAAGATTGGCGACATGGTACGATTAGCCTCTATGGAAAGACAGGTACCAAGAAGCTTTATAATATGGACACAAGGAAACCATTAGAGGAGCTTTATGAAGATGAGGATGAGTCTAGTGATGAAGACTCTTCCGTGGTGACTGATGAGGACAGTGATAGCACTACCAGCAGTGATGAGGATGCTGATGTTGCATTTCTTTTGATGGACAAAGAAATCCAGGAGATTGGTTTAGTTGCATTTGCGAATGAGGTTGAAGATGAAAGTGAAGGGCCTTATGAAGTGATTGAAGGGCTGATGCAAACCAAGGTTGAGTTGTCAAAGAAGCGGGAATTGATGACACAAATGATCAGCGGAGACCTCTCAACTATGGAGAAGGATATATATTTGCACATGCTGGCTAGTTTTCCTGATTTGTTCATTACTTCATATGAAGAGATCAGAGGGTTCAAGGGCGAAGAGATGCATATAGAGATGAAAGAAGGTGCTAAGCTAGTGCGGTAAAGGCTAAGAAGGATGGGTCAAGAGCAAATGGAAGCCTTGCGAGAAGAGGTGGACAAGTTCTTGAAGGCAGGGTTCATAGTCCCTGTGGAGACCACAGAATGGGTGAGTCCAGTTGTAGTCAGTCCAAAGAAGGATGGGAAGTAGAGAATTTGTGTAGATTTTAAACCCTTAAACGCAGCCACTAAGAAGAACCCATATCCTCTTCCATTCATCGATCAGATCTTGGATTCAGTGGCAGGTTATGAGAGGTACAGTGTGTGTGATGGTTTTTCAGGCTATTTTCAATTGAAGATTGCTCTTAAAGACCGCACAAAGACCACTTTTATTACGCCATGGGGCTACTATTGCTATACAGTATTTCCATTTGGGTTGTCAAATGGACCTTCCTTCTATCAAGAGAGAGCAAATTGGGTGTTGGAACCATTCATTGGTAGTTGTGTTAAAGCTTTTATGGATGACTTCTGTGTTTATAGCAGTAGGGCTGAACACCATGAGAAGCTGCAAATGGTATTGGCTCGATATGATGAATGTGGAGGACAACTAAATCCAAAGAAATGTCATCTAGCACAGCCAAGGGTGAAGTTATTGGGCATCGTCCCCTACTGAGGGATTTACATAAAAAACTTTCTCCCAATCAGGAGCCTGCATGGCTGACAAACCCCCTAACACCTCTTTCACCTCTTGAAACACTTCTTCACACTTGTCATCCCATTGCAATGGATCATGCTTTGCCACTTGTTGTAATGGATAAAGAATCTGAGAAGACAATGGAATAAACCTTGCCATGTACTTCACTTTGTGTATAAAGGTTGCCAATTGCTTCATACTCGTAGGTGATGGAAGAAGAATAATAGACTTAACCTTATCTGGATCAGCCTCAATGCTAGATGGAAAGGAAGCACTATTGCCTGTGGAGGTAGAGTTGCCTGCGGTCAAGATGTTAGAGAAGTTGCTTGGGCCGCCTAGTGATGTATTCAAAGAGAGGCTCTTGCAGTTACAAGAGGTCAAGTTGGATAGGATGAGCGCATTGGAGCATTATGGGCAGATGCAGGATAAGGCTTTGGCAAAGATAAATGAAAAGGTCAAAAGTAAGGGTATCAAGAAACATGACTTGGTTTTGCGCTACAACAGTAAGTTGGATAACACATTCCAAAAGAAGTTTCAAATTAAGTGGGAAGGCCCTTTCAACGTAGTGGAGTGTTTCCCGAATGGTACATATCAGTTGGCTAACTTGGATGGCTTTCTACATAAGTCAATGGTAAATGGATTGCGTCTTAAATTGTATCATGCCAGGTTGATGATGGTCGATCAGGATGAGCTGTATGTGGATCAAGGAGTGTTGGTGAGGGATGAGGAGACCTGTGATGCGGCGAGTCTCATATCTCTTTTTGCTGCTGCTGATCATGAATGATCTAGCAGGCTAGGGGATGGGAAAATTATTTCAGGAGTTTTTTGGAGCAAGGGATTGCGCATATGTACATACACATGCATGGTGCATCGAATAAAGGATTGCCCAATTTCCATAGCCAGGTGGTTACGTGGGGCCCACATGTGTACAGGTAGGACAGCATGTACATAGTGCATCGATTTTCACTATCACCAGTACCAGTATGTTTTTTCTACAATAATGAGGAGTTTATAGCGCGTAAAACTTCTCAAGGAAGCTATCCGCGGGCCGACGACATGAGGTAAGCAGGTGTGTCAGATGGCATCTAGTGACGTCAGGAGGGCGAACGGGGTGAATATTTTCACACGGATGAGGACGGACACAACGTGGGTGTTTTCTTGTGAGAGTTATGCAGAAAGGTCATCATTAGGACCACTTTTTGGGGCCACTTCACGTGGTTGCGAGATGCATTATTGAAAAGAAATGAGTGCCAGGTGTGCGGATGATGGAAAAAAGGTGACAACTATGCACTGCGAGGTCAGTTTTTGGCCTGTTCGGGGTCCGTTTGAGGTCATCTAAAAGGCCAAGGGTGCCCAACTAAAAAAGCTAAGTGTGGGAACTGAAGAAACAGAGAGAAGACCAGAAAAAACGTGGAGAAGAGAGGAGGAACAGCCGCAACTGTGTTTTTGGGGTTTTTGGAGCCTGTTTTGGCCGTAAACTGCTCATCCGAGGTCGGATTTGAGCACTTTGACATTGTAGACTGGGGTTTTGGGCCGTTCCGGACGCGATGGCGCTTTCCATTTTGCCAAATTCCTCCCTCTTTTTCTGATGTTTTGGCTGTGTAAGTTTCTCCTATGAGCGAAGTTTCTACTCCAGTTTGTGATTCTATCTAGCTTATTTTACCCATACTGTGTGAGCTATTTGCCCCATTGGTGTTGGCCCAAGCTCATTTGTATCTAAACATCAGAAGTTCTCCTCTTTTGAGTTGAGTTTTTTTTTTTGTGTGTGTGTGTGTGTCTGTGTGGAGTGGGAAAGTTTATAGTCTCTCTCCTCTCGCTCCATCGGTGTGTTCCCTGTCTCGGCTAGGTGTGTTGTGTAAGCCGAGTGGTGCCCCATAGTGTGTGTGTGTATCTTCCCAAGAGTGTGTGTGTGTGTGTATCTTCCCAAGAGTGTGTGTCGGGTCGTTATAGAGGCCTTCTGTGTGTTTCCATCCCGCTCACAACGCCACACAATTTTAAAATCAATTTATGATGGTATGCTAACGTGTGTGATGATCTTCATGTGAATCATCAATGTAAAGATGACAAGATTTATGAAGCCATTATCTACCGACTAGTCATTGTCATTGAGGTTTTGCAAATTTTGCTTTTCCTCACAAAAATAGCGACTCTGATGCCAAGGTACATAAAGCCATGATGATGATTGCTATTTAATAGTTTTATTTGATTTGAAGAGAGAATTTCTAATGCCATGGTACACAAAGCCATGATGATGATTACTATTTACAATTTTTATTTGAATTGAAGAAAGCGTTTCTGATGCCATGGTATGTGAAGCCATGATGATGACTATTTCAAAGTTTTCTAAGCATCACTAATTCCATGGTGAATACCGCGATTCCATGCTACATAAAGCCATGATGATGACAGCTGCCAATTGAGATCTTAGGGAGCCCCATATGTTTATTATGTGTCGGCTTTGTATATATGTGTGCCCATGTAATCACATTGATATTATGTTTGTTTCAATGTCATTTGCACATGTGATTGCATTGGCATTACGTTTGTTTCTATGTTGTCTCTAGAGCGGCGTCGCAAACTGTCTCTAAAGACACTGTGATGTGGTTATTTCTAACCTTCACGTCTCGATATGTTTCTTGTGTTGATGCTATTTATAGGATAGAAGTCACATCAAGTAGTGTGTACAGGGGCTCAAAGATATTGCAGCTACTAAAAAATCTTGAAGAATTTGCATCAAATTAATTGTATATATAGGGTTATTAATTAAACTTTCAAAGATGCTTGAAAGCACACATTGTATATTATGGAGTAATGTAGCTCCTAGAAAATGAATTTTGTAAACATTGATAATTGTTAATATAATAGTGAATGTATATGGTGCTGTGGGTTTTTCCCTTGTACCCCAAGGGTTTTTCCATCCACTGTTAGGGTCTCATATTTGAGTGGGGATGTTGGAGCTATATATACCAACCCCTATGCTATATAGAGCATGGAGTCCCCACTATATATGTACACTCAGTGTGTAGAGTCTACACACTTTGAAGCTTGCAGATGGTGATGTTGTCTCTCTCTCTCTCTCTCTCTCTCTCTCTCTCTCTCTCTCTCTCTCTCTCTCTCTCTCTCTCTCTCTCTCTCTCTCTCTCTCTCTCTCTCTCTCTCTCTTCTCCATCGTCTCGTGTCTTGTCTTCGTATCACATCGATTCAACAATTTTGGAGAAATGTGGAAAAAATTGTCACTATTATAGAGCCTTTTGTGCATGTGTTCATATTTGGATCGGTCTATTGGTACATGTATGCATGAGATTGTTTGCTAGATAAAAGAGAGTATGTTTTTTGTATCATGAGAGAAAAAAATGATGGTGTCCTTTGCTGAGAAAGGTTGGGATCAATTACACCCCTTTCCATGGGGTGGGCTTTGTGCTAGATCCAAAGTTTCAAATGCACAATCAGTCTACTAGTAATGAGGTCACCAATAATTTTAAGAAACTGGGTGCACAATCATTAGATGATCGAGATGGCACGGTGCCTTGCACACATAAGACAACCTATTCCAATAGACAAGGAATGTTTGGAGATCCATGGCACATAGATGCAATTAAGACATTGAGTTTGGTGAAAGGAATACGGAGGGGAGAAAATGGAGCTACAACAAGTGGCTGTCAGGTTCTTGTTATTAGTGGCCACCTCTAGTAAAAGCTATGAGAAAAATTATTTGTCTTTTTCTTTTGTACACACTAAGAAAAGCAATTCATTGACTCCTAAACAAGCTAGAGACTTAATGCATGTCTTTTGCAATAATGCACAAGAAAGAAAAGATAGCTACATGAGCTAAATAGAAAAGCTTCAAATTGTTTTATACCCATGAAGAAATTGTAGGTGAATACCACTTTAATGATGAAATTGAGTGAGAGTTGAAAGATGTGGATGAAAATTCTTCAGGTGTGGAGGAGGTGGATGATAGGATGGCTGTGATTTACACTCTAGATGATGTATAAGTACTCCATTTTTTGTAATGACTAACACTATTGTATATAATGGTTCAGGGCCTCATGACCATTTTTGTAATGATTGAAGATCTATATGTGGGTGAGAAATATAACATACCTTTAATCAAGTAAATCCCTTGGGTATCAAACATCTCTCTCTCTCTCTCTCTCTCTCTCTCTCTCTCTCTCTCTCTCTCTCTCTCTCTCTCTCTCTCTCTCTCTCTCACACACACACACACACACACACACACACACACACACACACATCAAGTAATTTCATTGATTTAATTATTACAAAGAAAATATTTGTACAAAAAAGAGCAGCTACAAAAAGAGGCCTTTGTTTCAAAAGGATCTAGCTTAGGTCTTGGGTGTAATCTCCCATGACCTTTGATAGGAAAAACTTATATGTTGGCATGGACCCACTTGTCCCTACTTCCAATATATTCTCTTCCAAGGATCCAAACTTTGCCTTGTATCTTGCTAGTTTTTGCTTTAACCTAGCATTAGCTTCCAGTGCTTTGCAATGATTGTGTAGTCTCTCCTTGGCTGACCATCTCCACACCTTGAGTATCCAATTGCTTGAGGATTTTTGTCTCCTTGGGAAGATAGATGAAGCCCTTCTTGTGCAAAGGCTCTCCTTGATTTGCCTCATGAGTGTGAAGTTTCTGGTATGGGCAAGTGTTGGTGGGCTCCCCATGCCCCTTATCGACCCCTTTTGTGCTAGGTTGATCATTTCAGCCTACTTGGCATCCCCAAAATGTAATAACAATAATGATTGTTGCACAAATAAATGGCTAAATATTTGTTGTTTGCATTTTGCTAAAAAAACCCTTTTGTTAATATAATCCTAATTAAATTTTAAAATTTTGGCAATTCAAAAACTTATTCGTTTGAACTCACATGGTGACCTATATGTTAAAGAGGTGAACCTCCCGAGGGTCTACACAACCAAGAAATTGTACCTCAGCTATAAACCCTCCTTGCAATGGGATGTTGTGGTCTACACACCTAGAGACAGTCTACAGAGTACTAACCTACAAACTAACCTCAAAGTGTGAGACTATGCTCTGCAACAATAGGGCTAGCAAAAAAACTCCTAATTATAAATAATAAATGAATATTACAAATTTATTAATCACCTCAAGTAGGAGAAGAGGGATCTGCAAGTTGGCAAGTGCTCTGCAAGTACTATGGCAACCTATACAACAAGGAAATCTGCTAGTTAATTCAAACTATCAAGACCCTTTTAATAAAAAATATGATTTTGATCAAACTATATATTGATCTAAATAGAGTCCGATCAAAATGTATTTTGACTGACATATAGTTTGATCAAATTGTACTTTATACGGATGAATGCATATAATATGGATATAAAAATTCAATAGCATTTCATATATACAAAAATGATTATACAAGCATATAAATACAACTTAGTCAGAGGAGCCTTCTTTTGTGGCAAAGCCTGACTTTTGACCATACGTTAGATCATTTCTGCAAGAGACTTGTTTTTCCTTTTAGTAACACCATTTTGCTAAGGTGTATACAAAATTGTACATTGGTGTTTTATTCCACGACTAGCCAAAAATGAATTAGATTCATGAGACACATACCCCCCCCCCGATCGGAATGGAGGGTGTCCATAGTAAATTTCAAGACACTTTCAACCATAGCCAAAAATTGCTTGAATAATATAAACACTTTGGACTATTCAAAGGGTTAACGATCTTCCTGATTTCATGGAAAATAAAGAGGCCCTCTTAGACCCCATCCTCTTCCTAATGGCTCTCAATTTTGATGATTGTTGAGTTGAGTGTAGCCACACTATAAGAGGAAAACTCATGAATAGTTGCGATTGTCGCAAACTAACAAAGAAAAAATGAAAGAGAAAAACATTGCATGAGCGGCAATAACAACGGTTAAGGACATGGTAGTGATCGCTCCGATAGAAATTTATCCACATCTATTACCGTATGTATTATCGTTTATATTATCGAATATATTGCCACTACAAATTTTCAAAAATAAAGATGCTCGTTTGGGCCATCCAAATTGAACAGGCCAAATGAGCATCTTAATTTATGACTTGCATAAAACATATCAAATATCAATTGCATTTTATAAAGTGTACAATGAAATTTTTGAAATTGTAACATTGTAATGGGTAATTACTTATGTGTAGCAGAAATTACATAGACATAGTGAGCATTTCATTAAGAGAGATTCCTAATGAGCATAGCAAGAGTGCTTGGTTGGAGAGAGAGCAACAAAAGCATAAAAACTAGTTAGAATTAGGAATGAACAATACTTCAAAAGAGAGAGATACATTAACACTTGACAACAGCTGAAGACCGGATGCACATGGAGTTGGTCCCCCCTCCAATACACTTTGTATTATAGGTTCCCCCCATTAAAGGAGACATTTTACAATACAATTCTTTGTGTTCCTTCAATAACCTTCTAGTGCAACGAAGATGGAAGATTCAAGCACTAAGCTAACACATTTTTATAACAAAACATCAATTTCTCGTTGGCCTCATACCCAAGACCTTACACAACTTTGAAGATAATGAGAGCTAGTGGGGTATGAGAGTAGATCTTAGAAGAAAAAGAAGTAGTCTTACGAGAAAGAAGTATTTCTCCGCACATAATCACTCATAATAGCTTAACATAACTTAGTAGTTAGCATGGTAGAGGAGATGAGCATGCATTGTAGCTTGTCTCTTGGTTGGAGTTGCATCCCAAGCCAAGAGTTTGTTGGTGTAGGCCTCACTTCTCACAAGCTTGGAGTAGATGAAGAGATTTCCATTAAAGCTTGAGAAGGAGAAGAATTTCTTAACTTCACACATGAGCTTTTGTGTGTGTGTGTGTTGAATAATGCCTTTCCAAATCAGCCCTCTCTCATCTTGGTCGACCCCTATTGCCACTTACTCATGCTGGCTTCCTATTGGCCCTTGAAAAGCCTGGCCAATAGAATTTGAGCAATAGTTTTACTCTTGTTGGCTCCCTATTGGCCCGTGAATATTTTAGCCAATAGACTTTGAGAGGCCCAGTCAAAATCCTTGTGACAAGTGTGCACCCTTTCCCCCTTTTTGTAAATGCTCAAATAATAAATTTAATTATCTAAATTCCTATTGGACCTTTTAGTCTTCTGACCAATATGAATTAGGAAAATTTAGGAACTGCTTAGTTCTCATTGGACCTTTTGACTGTTTAGTAGTCTTTTAAGGAGACTATTTCTTATTGGTTGTTTTTTTAAGCATTTTTAAAATAAGAAATTTAGTTTACACTAGGTGAACCCTCATTAGTCCACCTCTATGTCCATCCAATAGGATTCAGGCAAGAATTGGGGGTTTTCTTGCATGCCTGACATCTGTCCTATTTGCTTTGTGGAAAGTGTAGTGTGTGTGTGAGTGTGTGTGTGTGTGTGATGATTCCTAGTCTGTCCTCTTCCCAGCTTCCACTCTCCTTTGTCTTCTTGTTGATTGTCTTTTGTTGACTTCTAGAGTAAGCACTTTTAGTCACTTAGCGAAGTTCCCACGGCCTATGACCTTTCGAGTTAAAAAATTCGAACTTTGCTAGCCTTGCCAATAGCATTTGAGCAAGAGTTTTACTCTTGTTGGAGTCCTAATGGCCCGTGAATATTTTAGCCAATAGCATATGAGAGGCCCAGTAAAAAGCCTTGTGACAAGTGTGCACCCTTTTCCCCTTTTCCTAAATGATCAAAAAAAAAATGTAAGTATTTGAATTCCTGTTAGACCTTTTAGTCTTCTGGCCTATAGGAATTAAGAAAATTTAGGAGCTGTTTATATCTCATTAGACCTTTTGACTGTCCAATAATCTTTTAGGGAGACTATTTCTTATTGGTTTTTTTAAAAGAATTTATAAAATAATAAATTTAGTTTACACCGTAGCTGAGCCCTCATTGTTTCACCTCTATGTCCATCCAATAGGATTCAGGCAAGAATTGGGGGTTTTCTTGTCATGGCCTATGACCTTTAGAGTTAAAAAATTGAAACTTTGCCCTGTGGAAGTCTTAATGGGGTTAAACCTAGGGGTCTTTTAAACTCCATGGATGTACTGTGCTCTTTAGCAGACCATCCCCATTTGTATCCCCAATTCTCGTCTTTTGGATCCCCTGTTGAGACCGGTTTGGTAGCCTTTCTAATATCCAACCTTTGCTCCCCCTTGGTATTTTCCTATATTAAATGATCAGTTTAATATGAGAAAATCATTTGGGGAAAGTAGATATTAGGTTTTTATGATGTTAACTCTCTCTTGATATCATAGTCGTCCTCAACTATGAGGTAGAGAAGATAAAGCCTAATCATTAGTCTGTTTGCTAGCGGGTAGAGGATCCCTGTTTTACCCTACGACATTGTTCCAGAATGGATGATTAATCTATTTGGTGCTTGAGAGACTTAGTTGCCGCAAGCATGTCTGCTCATTAGTCCATATCAATCTTCCATAATAGTAGAGTGACAAGGTCTACTTGGTGTTTCGGAGACATTGTCGCCGCAAACATGATCCTAAACATGTATACTTTTGAACATTTGTGCACAATAATAAAGAAAAGAGAGAGTCTTATAAGACAAAAACATCAATCATTTAAAACATATTTACATTTGCTTACTCTAGGGAATCATTGTATGCACTAACAAGGTTTAGGTTATCCTTTAATTGTATGCCTTGCATCCATCCAGCATCTTCAAAAGGATAATTATTAAACTTAATAAGATACCATCGGATAATCTTACCGCCTCTCAATACCTTGTCTTCGTCTCGGAGAATGGACTCAAGCTATAGCACTATAACATATGCGCGGTATTATCGCTCACATTACCGCAAAAAAACAAACAAATTTGAAATATGAAAATTCCCGTATGTGGAAAAGACCGCGGCAACATTTGCGGTAATGGTCTAGCGGTAACACTCGTGGTAATGGCTGCGGCTATATTTCCGCGTCTATTACCGCGTCGTTTACTGCACGCATACCCTCAACAGTTACCGCGTCGATGTTATCGCAGGCATTACTGCGGACGGGTTTATTATGAAAAAACAGATGACCGTTTGGATTGTCCTTTGCAGGACCATCCAAAAGGTCATCTATTTTTTCATTTATTTAAGATATTTTACAAAATTATTATTAATTACAACAAAATATAACAATTGGATAATACATTGAGCCAAAAAAAGATTGATAATTTCGTTTACATAAGTGGAATTACAATTGGGGGAGGGGTGAAAGCATGTTAACCTGTCGCGCTTTTTGTGTTAGTTAGCAGTTTCAAGTTAGCACATCTTTGAAAAGTTGGGCATCCGGTAAATTTTTTACAAATAATATCAAAATTTGTCGGAGGTTGTACATTTGGATTCCTTGTTTCAAGTGCTTTCTATTGATATATCATATGTCATAGATCTTGGAGATGTAACTCAAGTTATTGTACTAGTTAGCATATGTCAAAATTGTGCTAGTTAGCATTGTCTGGGACATGAAAAAGCATGCCAGGTTAACATGCTTTCACCTGGAGGTATTGAGCCAAAAAATGATAGGTATTGCATTTACATAAAGGGCAAAAAAAGCCCGCGTGTACAAAATAGAGTATGGTCATGTGGGATAGGGCAAACGGGGCCCGCGTATACAAAATAGAGGATGCTCATGGGGGAGATGGCGGAATTTCGCATGGAACTCCTTGACTCTGCAAAACCAGAAAAAGAAACAATTAACACTTTGTTATTTAATATTTGATATAAAATCAACAATTTGATTATTTAAATAAGATTAAACTTACATGTTGCAGACTTCTGCACGCATTTTCGAACTCCTCTCAAGAGATCATTTGATTTTCAAACAACCAACACCATGTTTGATACTCGGTATGGTTCTCTCTATATCTCTGCACATCTCTGGTCGGGCGACTCATGGTAATGTTATACTGACAAAAAATAGCAACCAATTAATTAAATGAAAAACATTAGACTTTTTACAATAAAACAAATATTTTTACTTACATATTTGTCTTTCCAAGCCGTTTTTCCTCCCGAACCATAATGCGTAGGAGTCTGATGGGATCTGGCCTCAACTTGACGCGTATACATCCTCACAACCGTTGCCCTTTCGTCCTCTTTCTCGCCCATAGCTGTCTCCCACTCCACATCATGGAAATTTCCTGGACGATAGCTATGCTCTAGAGACTCCATTGTCTTCTTTGCAGCTCTCCTCACACTAGATTTTTTGTTCTTGAGAAATGTTTTGACATGCTCTTGCAACCATTTCCTTGAGAATTGTTTCCCCTCAGGGTTGGGGAAACGCATGTGCATGGTTGTCTCTATATATGTGAGGTTGTAGGGATATTTCTAATCAAATTTGAGAAAACAATTGATATATGTGGAGTGGATTAATTGGTTTATGTGTGTGCGGAATCTCCTGCCCTGCGCTGTCTTGAGACCCACCATACCTCCTCTATGAACCTGGTGGTATAACCCGCGAGCATCTGGTGAAGGCATGTCATGGTCCTCATCTTCTGCTGGAGCAGGGAGCGGTGACTGTGGAGGATGTTGAGCTTATATGTGAAGCTACTCAATATATGGCTTCTCTATATATGGCACCCAGGTCCTCTCTATATATACATCATCTCATGTGTGTATTCTACACACTTTGGGGTTCTACTTCTCTGCTCTCTCCTTCTCTCTCAACATGGTATCAGAGTAGTACGTTTTTGTTTTCGATTTTTCTCCTGATCAAAATCGATTTTGCAGAAACTACCCACGAACGGGATCGGAATCGATGTGGTCTACAACTTTGCAGAAGGAAGTTTCTTCAAATTCTGCACCGATTTTGAGTTATCGTTCACGGACTGCGTACATACCTGAAAAACAGCTTCCGCGTTTTGTTTTTCATTTTTCTGCTAATTGGAAACGATTTTGCAGAAACTATCCGCCATGGAACCCGGAATCGATGTGGTCTACAACTTTGTAGAAGGAAGTGTTTTCAAATTCTGCACCGATTTTGAGTTATCGTTCGCGGACTGCGTACATACCTGAAAAGCAACTTCCGCTTTTTGTTTTTGATTTTTTTGCTAATTGAAAACGATTTTGCAAAAACTACCCGCCCAAAGGGATCGGAATCGATGTGGTCTAAAACTTTGTAGAAGGAAGTGTTTTCAAATTCTGCACCGATTTTGAGTTATCGTTCGCGGACTGCGTACATACATAAAAAGCAATTTCCGTTTTTTGTTTTTTATTTTTCTGCTTATTGAAAACGATTTTGCAGAAACTACCCGTGTGAGAGACGGGAATCGATGTGTTCTACAACTTTGCAGAAGAAACTACCCGCTATGGCAGACCGGAATCGATGTGGTCTATAACTTTGCAGAAGGAAGTTTCTCTAAATTCTGCACCGATTTTGGGTTATCGTCTCGGACTGCGAATATGTTTGAAAATCAAAATTTTACTTTTTGCTTTTGATTTTTCTCATAATTGAAAACTTCTCAATTATATTTTTCTTCATCAATCATATATTTGTTACTGACGTAACTTTGCTGCAAAAGCCAGTTACACATCGTTCCGATTCAGTCGAGCCGTTGATGATCGTCCAAATTCTATCGAGCTACCGGTGGTACATGATCTTTTGTTATATGATATACTCGTTCATTGATTCTCGTATAATTATTCTTTTAGAGATATAGTTTACGTCGTTTTATTGATAATTTCTCATTGATACCATAGTGATTTTGATGGTACCATGATGATGTTTTGTTAATACTTTGGTCATGGTGATTTTAGTTGATACCATGATGATATGTCATTGATACCATGGTTATTCTCGGTGGTGCCATGATGATATTTCATTGATACCATGGTTATTCTCGGTGATGCCATGATGATGTTTCGTTGATACCATGGTTATTCTCGATGATACCATGATGTTGGTTCGTTGATACCATGGTTATTCTCGGTGATGCCATGATGATGTTTCGTTGATACCATGGTTATTCTTGGTGATGCCATAATGTTGTTTCGTTGATACAATGATTATTCTCGGTGATATCATGATGCTTTTCGTTGATACCATGGTCATTTTATTGATATAATGATGATATTTTGTTAATACTTTGATGGTATTCATTGATCACTACATTGATGAATGTTGTTTTATGTAGTATATACACATATCATTTGTATCACGTAATCACACATTTTGTACTTTTACGTTTATACTTTATGTACCATATGTTGTCGTGCGTATATATGTCGTCAAAAGAGTGGCGTCGCGAACCATCTTTTATGGCATTGTGAACGTAATTATTTCATTAACGATGCTAATAATTTTCATGACATGTTCTTTTTGGAGTCTATGATCTATGTAGGATTGATCAAAGAATTGATTTTATGAAGACAAACTTGGTGACAATAAAAGATTTATGAAGATATGTTTGGTGATGCCATACTGATGACAACATGAAAGCATGTTTGGTGATGCGATATTGATGACAAGCTACACAGCAGATTCACGGAGACACTTTTGATTACAAGCTAATTGATAGCTTTTATACCTCTTTATTGAACCTTTGTATTCATTATTATATTTGATAGGATAGGAGTAATGTAACTCCTCATAAAACATTCATTGTAAAAGGAGTGATGTAGCTCCTCGTAAACATTTGTATATTTAATGATTTTTATAATATAACGGTGGGTGTATATAGAGCTGTGGGTTTTTCCCTTGATCCCCCAAGGGTTTTTTCATCCACAGTTAGGGACCCTTATTTGAGCGGGGGTGTTGAGCTTATATGTGAAGCTACTCAATATATGGCTTCTCTATATATGGCACCCAGGTCCCCTCTATATATACATCATCTCATGTGTGTATTCTACACACTTTGGGGTTCTACTTCTGTGCTCTCTCCTTCTCTCTCAACAGAGGAGAATCTGTAGTACTTCCCCCCCCCCCAAAAAAAACAACAACAACTAGCTCCGCTCCCTCGTAGAGATCGATCGGCACTAGCGCGCGAGCTGCCCTGACGTTGACTGTCAGAAGAGCGCCGACGTGAATGTGGGACAGAAGGTGGGATAGGTAGACGCCCGTGGCGTCGCACCCGACGGCGTCGGACCCTAGGGCGTTGGACCTTGTGAAGGAAAAGTTGAACCTCAAGTTGTAGCTGCAAAACTCTGCAGGTATGGAGTGCCACCAGTCGGATTAGAGACCTCTGATAATCCAAAAGCTGCTAGCTGCGTCAGTGAATTAATAGCATTGCGTAAGGGTCTGCTGCGAACCTAACCACTCAGCCCGAAGACGCAATGCCCTCTCCACATCTGGATCAGGTACGGCAGTGGACCCACCAAGATCGTCCCGAAACCAGTCGAACCCTAATGATGACTGCTGAGGTGACGACTGTGAATGATAGGCAGAGAGAGCGTCGGGATATGACATCCCGTCTGCCATGAAATCCTCAATGCTGCGAAAGCCTGGTGTGAAAGAAGAAGACATGGTCTGCATTTATTACGACAAAGATTAAACTAGGGTATAAAATTTAAATATATGATTAACAATTTACACATTGATTTTTTTCAAACATTGGATTTTTTAACATGGGATTCTCTATAGTATCCAATGTTGAAAGAATCCAATGTGGAAAGAATCCAAGGTGTGTCTACAATCGAGTCTTGCAAAGCCTTGAGTGCTAATAAGATATTAGTGTGTGTAATGACTAATAAGAGATTATTGTGTTTATGATTAGTGTGACCGATTGCGCGATCACTTGGACGACCATTGGGGCCTAATACGTCACCTACGACTTAATCATGGAGGTATGTTTATGTTTTTGTGTTGATTACTGTTTAATTTAACATAATTAGTGCTGGCTTGTGTAATTGGCTTGTGCACACACTAATTAGTGTGTGTTAACATACACTAATTAGTGTGCGCATTGCCTTGTGCACACACTAATTAGTGTGTGTTAACATACACTAATTAGTGTGTGCATTGGCTTGTGCACACACTAATTAGTGTGTGTTAACATACACTAATTAGTGTGTACATTGTCTTGTGTAATTGGCTTGTGCACACACTAATTAGTGTTTGTTAACATACACTAATTAGTGTGTGCATTGGCTTGTGAACACACTAATTAGTGTGTGTTAACATACACTAATTAGTGTGCGCATTGCCTTGTGCACACACTAATTAGTGTGTGTTAACATACACTAATTAGTGTGTGCATTGGCTTGTGCACACACTAATTAGTGTGTGTTAACATACACTAATTAGTGTGTACATTGTCTTGTGTAATTGGCTTGTGCACACACTAATTAGTGTTTGTTAACATACACTAATTAGTGTGTGCATTGGCTTGTGAACACACTAATTAGTGTGTGTTAACATACACTAATTAGTGTGTGCATTGGCTTGTGTAATTGTCTTGTGCACACACTAATTTGTGTTTGTTAACATACACTAATTAGTGTGTGCATTGGCTTTTTCACACACTAATTAGTGTGTGCATTGGGTTGGGTAATTGACTTGTGCACACTCTAATTAGTGTGTGTTAACATACACTAATTAGTGTGTGCATTGACCAATGCACACACTAATTACACACTAATTAGTGTCATGATTGGCCAATCACATTGGTCAATGCACACACTATTTAGTGTGTGATTAGTGTGTGCATTGGTCAATCCAAATTAGTGTGCATTACACACTAATTAGTGTGTGCATTGGCCAATGCACACACTAATCCCAAACTAATTAGTGTGTGCATTGACCAATCACATTGGCCAATGCCATTGACCAATGCACACACTAATCACAAACTAATTAGTGTGTGCATTGACCAATCACATTGGCCAATGCACACACTAATCACACACTAATTAGTGTGTGCATTGGCCAATCCCATTGACCAATGCACACACTAATTAGTGTGTACATTGACCAATCACATTGGCCAATGCACACACTAATCACACACTAATTAGTGTGTGCATTGACCAATCACATTGGCCAATGCACACACTAATCACATACTAATTAGTGTGTGCATGGACAAACCCAAATTTAACATATTAGGTTTTGCAAGTAATAAATTTAACAAATTTGACAAATTTAACAAGTTTAAATTTTGCAAGTAACTAATAATTAACAAATTTAGGTTTTGGTGTGTCTTTACTTACACTAATTAGTGTGTGCATTAGAATAATGGACACACTAATTAGTGTGTATAAAGAACACATGCACTAATTAGTGTGTGTGTATGCATGTGTATGTATGTGTGTGCATGCGTTTGTATGAGTGTATGCATGTGTGTATGCGTGTAAAAAAATCAAAAAACATAACAACAAAACTTACATGGAATTGAAGAGCTTGTTGGGAGAGGGTAGAAGAGTGTAGGAGAGTGGAAGAGTAGAGATGGTGGAGATTAGAAGAGTAGAGATGGAGGTAGAGCTCAAGGTTGTGAGGTTCGCGCTCTCGGCTTGTGTGGAGAAGACGATGAAATTAGAATTTTAGGGCTTTGAACTTCGCGGGGCACGCGGGTGCCCCTATTTATAAAAAATTTTGAAAATTGAATTTCCGCGCATATTACCGCGAGATCTACCGCATGCATTACCGCATTCATTTCCGCCGCTATTATCGCGACACAATTTTGGGCCATACACACAGATGGCCACGTTCTGACATTATTACTATTGATCCTCAAAATCTATCGGTACTATGTTTTTTATAAAATATATATAAAGTGAAAGTATTCTTAGTACTTTGAAAATGACATTTTTACCTAAAAGTTTAATTCTTACTTTTTATTGATATTTTGTGTCCCTATTTTTTGGTAATTTGATTTTAATTAGTGTATGTAATTTATTAATGTAGGTTGCTTGGGATGAGTTTGTCCTGTCCACTGAACCGGATAGATCACGGTGGTTGGCCGAGCGATTACGATGCCCATGCTGTGAAAATGCGCCATTGCTCGACTTGGACGGATATGCTTGAGCCATGTAGAAGATTATGGACTATGGGACAATCCTCGCAAGCGTGCACGGATGGAAAAAAACGATCCGCGAATTGTAGCGGCTATTGACGTCACCCCTCATTGGCGTGTGGTTGGTGGAGGAGGGGAAAGGAGGGTGGAAGAGTGCATGCGCCAGGAATCCATTAGAGAGGGAGGAAGCACATCAAATCAGCCAACTGCTTCTCCCTCTACGAGTGACCACATCCCATCTCCTTACGTGGATGCAGAAGACGACCATTTGCATAGAATGGTTGAGGATCTCCTTGCACGAGAGGAGGAGCATGAACCAGAGTGTGCATGCGAAGAAGCTTCCGAAAGAACGAGGAGTGAGCTACTCGATTCGGCACACACCGCACTATATGATAGATGCTCTTACTCCATTTTAAGGGCATCTCTCGAAGTCCTTAACCTTCAGGCGATGTTTGGATGGAGCAATGCTAGTGTCGACGCACTTTTGCAATTGAGGTATGTATACAGATTGTGAAGGATGCTTGTGGAGTGCATAAATTAGCTTCTAATGTACTTTCTTCTTGTGATAGGTTGCTAGGAAAGATGCTTCCAGCTGGCAAACACATGCCAGAGAATAGACAAAAATCACGCAAAGTGGTGACTGCATTAGGGATGGATTATGATCGCATTCATGCTTGCGTGAATGATTGTGTGCTCTTTCGTAATGAGCATGCCGATTGTCACACATGTCCATCGTGCGGGAGCCTAGGTTCAAAGAAGGAATGCAGAGCAACAGAATTCCACATAAATTTTTGAGGCATTTTCCACTCATACCTCGCATCCAACACATGTTTAGATCCAAGGGTACGAGCGAGCTTTTGAGTTGGCATGCAAAAAATCGCTCCACAGATGGTATTATGAGAGTGCCAGCTGACTCACCAGCGTGGAAGCACATAGAGGACACATGGCCAGAGTTTAGGGATGAGCCTCGTCACTTGAGGATTGGGTTAGCTAGTGATGGAGTGAATCCATTTGGGCACCGCTCTACTTCATGGAGCACTTGGCCGGTGGTGGTTGTAAACTACAATATTCCTCCTTGGGAGGCAACAAAAAAAGGAAACATTTTACTATCACTTCTCATTCCAGGAAAGCACAAGGTAAAAAACATGGATGTATATCTATAGAGTCTTATTGATGAGCTTCAAGAACTATGGAGAGGCATAGATGGCATTGACATTTCACGGCCACCACGAGACCGCAAAGCCGTCATCAAGTGCATCCTCGTGTGGACCATGCATGATTACCCAGGATTTGGAGAGGTATCTGGTTAGTATGCACATGTTAATTGTACTCTTTGTTTTAGGTTTATCATCTCATGTGTAACGTTTGTTTACCTCTTGGCAGGATTGCCAACATCTGGACATAGTGCGTGTCCCACTTGTGGCCCTTCCCTTGTGACAGAGAGACCTCCTCTTCTTGGGAAGGTGATCTATCCCAACAACCATCGCTTCCTACCTCCTTCACATCATAGAATATGCTCCCCCTATCAATGGAGTGCAACCGTTCCATTGGAACATGGCTAATTGGGAGGAGCATCATGGTACCTCACCGCCTCCCAATGGGTTGCCAAAGGGTATGTCGAGGTACTCAATCTTCTTGTCGCTCCCCTATTGGGCTTCGTTGAAAATTCAACACTTATTGGACCCTATGCATGTATTCAAAAATGTTAGGCAAGCTATCTGGGATCACATAATTGGCAAGAAGGATTCATTGGGTGCTAGGGAAGATTTAAGAGCCATGAGACGTTTCCCCCCTTCAGCCACACCCCACATGGGGGAGCGGGGAAAGATGATTCTCCCAAAAGCCCCGTGGATAATGTCAAAGGTAGACCAAGAGCGGACAAAGCAAGTTATTGCATCCATCAGAACTCCAACGGGATATATGCGGTCACTCAAAGGTGCTTTAACGAAAACCAAAAAGGGTGGCTCCACTCAATTGTATGGATTGAAATCCCATGATTGGCATAAAATCCTTCAGGTAAGAGTAGAACAGTTTGTGGTGTCTATGTGTCGTTATATATAGGTTGACATTCACTAAGGTGTTTTATTGTTTGTAGTTTGTACTTCCCATAACTATTAGTGGTTATGGGGACACTAAGGTGAAGGCTACAATATTCAAAGTGCGTGAGATTGTGCAGTAATGGGTTTTTTTCAAGTACTATATCATGTTGTGCATGCATGAACAATGGAAATTTTTTTCATCTACTATATTATTTGTGCCCTGTAGATTTGTGAGCTCCAAGGAGATAGAAGTAGAAGCCATACCAGTAGCCCATCAGCTAGCAGTAGAGGCAGTGTGTGCTATTGAGGATGCATTCCCACGTATAATCCTTGTTAGCCAAATACACCTATTGCTTCACCTTGTTGAGGAGATTGCCATTTGTGGGGTGGTTCACTCTAGATGGATGTTCTTCTTGGAGAGATTCTTGAAGAATTTAAAGGATTTTGTTAGATTGAGGTCACAACCAGAGGTATGCAAAATCAATACAATATAGATAGCATTTATACGCTATGGAGTTACTGATAAAAATATGTGGTTTTAATGTTTTCAGGCGAGCATGGCAGAAGGTTGGGTGGTGCAAGAGGCATTTGTGTATGTCTCACAATATCTTAGCATAGTGGATCCATCATTGCCTCGTCTGTGGAGTGAAGAAGAGGATCCTAGGAAGCACTCAACCATTCCCAGTGGAAAAGGCTCACTCTTGGTCATGGATAGAGAGTTTCATTCCATAGTCAACAACTAATCTTTACTCAATGCCACTATCATGACCAAATGGGTCAATATATACTTGGAAGCTCGCGCAGCTAGAGAAAGGGATAGAGATGCATGGAAGAGGTCCCATGGAGGTAGACATGCACCTCCTTTTCCTAAAGAGCTTGCAAAATATCCTGATTTGATTCAAGTAGAGTGGATCCATAATTCCATGACCAATGCCAAAGCACAAGGAGAACAAATAAGCCCTAAAGAATGGGAGTATGCGCGAGGATGCTTGCGCAAGGTGAGTGTGTATATGTTATGTATGGATGTATGCAAATCACTTACTGAAATGTGATGTAACCTCTTATGCATTGTGATTGTAGGGTCTCATTTTCAACTCCATTTGGTCTGAAGGCCGACATTTTCGCACCCGCAAGATAGATGAGCGTCGGACCACTAATGATTGTGGCGTGATGGGAAACTTTGACACAACAACAGATGAGGTTAGATATTGTGGTAGTATAGAGAATAATCAAAGTAGATTTCAGATCTTTTCACAAATTCCTCTTTGAGTGCTGATGGTTTGCGGGTGAGGTCAAAAGACATGAAAATGGGCTCATTATGGTGGATTCCACCCAATTCCATCGGGGAAAAACTGACAACTTGGTGTATCCTAGTAGTTGCGAGCAGGTAATTTAGGCTATGTGCAATTAACTTAAATTAAAAATTTAATATATCTATATCAGCTTATTATTTGTGTGTGACGTACAGGTCTTTTATGTGCCATGTATATATCAAAGAAGACTTTGGTATGTCATTCCAATCATGCCGCGGGGTAGATCTATCTTTGCAGAGACGGACATTGAGCCAGTAATTGATCCCATCATACCATCACCACAAGATGTAGTAGAAGTTGAAGAAGGTCAGCCAAGCCTTGCAAATAGTCATCTTGAGGAGGAGGAAGAGAGAGAAAGCGATGATGATTCTACAGGAGGTGATGGAGAGGAGGAAGAATCTCTAAACTTGTTTATTGATTTGAATACTATGGGTCTAAATATGGATCCTAGTTCTTGTAGAGATCTTATACAAGATGAGAATTAATAAAACTCTCCATTCTTTCACTTGTAGTATATGATTAATTTGCAAATGTTTCGTTATGTGCTTATGAATAGTATTTGTAATGGTTTTGTTGTGAGTTCAATGATTTATGTATAGAATTTTTAGAGTGAAAGAGATATTAAGTGAAGTGAGCAAGCATTCTGGAGAGTGTAGGAGTTGTAGTGTGTAAATACATTTTGAGTTGTATTGGATTTAAATGGAAACCCGCGGGAGAGGGAGAGGGGGAAGGGGGTCTATGGCCTTAGTGATAATGAACGCTGCAATATTCGCGGAAATGCACGCGGTAAAATCCCGCTTGAACATCAAAAGGGTTTCTCTCTCCTTATTTTGAATTCCTCTCTCTTGTTTTGCGGTAATGGACCGCAGTAAACACCGCGATCTCTCATAGTACCTCTTCTTGGTCTTCAATCTCCAGTGGGTCTTTTATGGTTGCTTCTTGGGGTGGCTCTCCTTGGTAAGGTTTTAATAGGCTCACATGGAAAGCATTGTGTATGAGCCAGTGGTTGGGAAACTTGAGCTGATAAGATGTCTCATTGATTGGCTGAAGAATTTGAAAGGGGCCATAATACCTTTTTGCTAGTTTAGCATAGTACTTTTGGTGTCCGGTAGGATTGTTGCCCATCGTGTGCCTTAACCAAGCCTTGGGAAATTTAAGAAAAACCCAATCATTTTATTTAAAGGTCAAGGCTCTTTTGTGATTGTTAGCAGCAGCCTTTTGCCTTTGTTGTGGAATGGATATGGCATCTTTAATCTTTTGGAAATATTCTTGTAGGACACGGCTATATTCATTTGCAGCAAAGATCTTCACATGTACCTTAAGTAGCAAAGGACTTTTTGATCTTCCCTCAATTACCTCAAAAGATGCTTTTCTCGTGGATGTATGTACTGCGTTATTGCAAGCATACTCCACTAAAGGTAAGTACTTCTCCCAATGGGACCTTTGATCTACTTTAGTGACATAAGATTTTAGTAGATCGAGAATTGCTAGGTTAGCTATCTCACTTTGGCCATCCGTTTGCGGGTAATAGGTCGAAGATAAATTTAGCCTTGTACCTAAATTCTCAAAGAGACCCTTCCAAAAATCTCTGGTCATTCTAGGATCTCTATCCAACACGATTGACATTGGCAAGCCGTGGTACTTAAAGATTTGTGATACAAAGAGGGTTGCCATTTGATGGGCCTTAATAGTCTTTCTAACAGGTATCAAATATGCTTGTTTTTTGAACATGTCTACTATTGTCCATATTCCCATGGATAGGCAATACAAAGATAAAATACATGGATGTGCTCTCCTAGTGTGAATTAGGCATTAGCAAAGGTTGAAGCAAACCAGGTTTCTTCCCTCTATCAAACTTGATCTTTTGGCAAACCACACATTTTGAAACATACTCTTGTATGTTCGATTTCATGGTAGGCCAATACAAGTACATTTCTATCCCTCTTAGGGTAGCTTGAATCCTTCTATGGCCCACATATGGAGGAGCATGAGATTCATACATTACTTTCGCAGGTAGTGAGTTAGTAACACATAGCCTATTACCATAGAGAAGATAACCATCTTGTAGGGTAAACGGTTCCTGTTTCTTCCCTGGTGCGAGGGCTGACGTCACATCTTTAAAATCGGGATCATTAGCATACTCATCTATCATATTAGATAGATCATTGTGAGTTGCTATTGATACCATGTTCACTCTTGGTCGTCTTGAGAGTGCATCAACTACTTGATTACTCTTGCCAGTAATGTGAGCAATATGAAAATGAAATCGTGAAAGGGAATTTGCCCACCTCATTTGTTTGTCGGAGAGCTTGGTCTGCATCATGAAGTACTTAAGGCTTTGGTGATCCGTTCAGAGAATGAAAGGAGTCCCCAATAAATAGTGCTTCCACGTGTCTAGGGCATGTAGAACTGCTAGTAGTTCCTTTTCATATATGCCTAGAGCTTGCTCAACTGGGTCGAGCCTTGGACTTCCATATGCTATGGCGTGCCCTTCTTGGAGCATCACGGCTCCAAGGCAATCACCAAAAGCGTTGCATTGGACCTCAAATGGCTTTGAGAGACCCAGTAGTGTAAGCAGAGGTTGAGAGATAATCTTCTCTTTAAGATTTTCAAAAGTAGTGTTCTCCTTGGCAGACCATGCATACTTAACGTTCTTTTTTGTTAGGTCATGCAATGGTCCTGCTATGAGTGAGAATTTTTCTATGAAGCAACTATAGTATGAACACATGCCTTTCAAGCTTCTTAATTCATGAAGATTCTTTGGATTAGGCCCTGCTTTTATTACTTCTAACTTTGATGGATCCATTTGGATGCCATCTTTAGAGATATTATGAACTAAATACTGAATCTCTTGTAAGAAAATTTCACTTTTCTTTTGATTTATGTACAACTGATTCTCTCACAAAATTTGAAAAATTACTTGGAGGCGCTATTTGTGTTCGTCCAAGGAATTGGAGTAGATCATTATATCATCAAAGAACACTCCAGTGTAACTGCGGTGAGGACTAAAGAGCTTCTCCATCATGCGGTTGAAAGTAGATGGTGCATTAGTCAAGCCAAAAGGCATGAAAATGAATTCATAGAGACCAAATGTAGTGCAAAATGAGGTCTTTACAATGTCCCGTTCCACTATCCTTATTTGGTGATAGCCACTTTTTAGGTCAATCCTACTGAAGTAGGTTGATCCTTGTAGCTTATCAATTAGGTCTTCTACCCACGGAATGGGAAACCTTTTTTTGATAGTGATCCTATTTAATGCTATATAGTTGACACACATACAATATGTGCCATCTTTCTTTTGCACTAATAAAACTGGTGAACAAAATGGAGATGAACTAGGCCTAACCATTCCTTTCTCAACCAACTCATGCTCTTGCCGCATAATTTCCTCTTATTGAGCTTGAGAAACTCAATAAAGAGGTTTATTAGGCGGTGAGCTTCCTAGAATCAGGCTCAATGGCATGGTCATCATCCCCTCGTTTTGGAGGCAATTCATTAGGGATTTCGTTAATAAAAACATCTTGGAATTCATTAAGGAAATTAGATCACCCTAATTCTTTTTTATTTTCTTTATTTTATTTGACAAAACATTAGGTTTATTTTGAGAATCTTTTACAAATATCATGTATACGAAAATAGAGCTCTTTATTGACTTATCAAAAGATTGCTTATGTAAAAGAGGTATAGTGTTACCCTGGCTCGTTAGCATATATGTACATGTCTTTGTCCCTGTACTTAAAAGTGAATTTTCGTTTCAGGGAACTTGATGTTGGCTGCCATGCGATCAAACCATGGTGCCCCTGGGATTACGTCCTCATGCTTAAGGGGAGCGATGAAGAAATCCTCTTTGTCCACATAGCTTTGGACATGAAGCCTCACTTTCCCAATTAAGAGATTAACTGGGACTTCTTCTCCCTTAAAAGCACCATCGTCTGGTAGGGTATTTCCCATCTCATAGGCTTGGATGCCTAGCTTAGTGGCCAGGTCCGTAGTTTTGAAATTGTGAGTAGATATCCATTGTCAAAGAGAATGACATCATCATTTTTTCTTACCTTTACCCAAGCATGGCATACAGGAGATCCTTTGCGATGAGCATCTTCTTCTTGAACTTCAATTATCGAAGCTCTAGGAGGTTCATTGCGTGTGTTGTTTTGTGGGCAAGCACGATAAGCATGCCCTTCCTCTCCACATGTGAAACAATAGTTATCCTTGCGATAACGCTCTAGCTCTTGAGGAGAGAGTCTATTTCTGTCTTTGTAGATTCCCTTCTCCTTATCGTTGTTATTGTTGAAGTTTCCCTTGGGAGACTTTTGGACATGGTCCTTCCCCTTAGGCTCATTATGGTCTTTGCTTTCCATGGGCTTAAGACTTTTCTTAGCCCCTTGTTGGAAGTTGATTTGTGAATCGAAGCCACTATAGTATGGTGTATGACCGCTGAAATAGTGGGAGGCCTTTGGGAGTTGACATACTCTTAAATAAAACCACACAAATTTTTTGTTTCTGCTCTAAAAAATCTATCTTTTTGTAGACAGCGGCTTTGCGATGTAAATCCAAGAACTTATCTACATATTTGTGAATAGATTCGTAGGGGGCGAGCTTCAAGCTTTGCCATTCGGTGAGCACTTTGTCTTTGGCATTGCTAGCCAAAAAGAGCTTCATAATGGAAGTTCTTAAATCTTTCCATGTTCCTGGAGCTTCACCGTTTTTTTGTAGGCTAGACCACCATTTCCTAGCGGACTTTTGGAGATGCATGGCTACATGACATTGTGCTTTGATACCAATGTCACATTTTAATGGGTAATTACTTATGTGTAGTGGAAATTACATAGACATAGTGAGAATTTCATTAAGAGAGATTCCTAATGAGCATAGCAAGAGTGATTGGTTGGAGAGGAGAGAAAACAACTAGTTATAATTAGGCATGAACAATACTTCAAGAGAGAGAGAGAGAGATTAACACTTGAAAACAATTGAGGACCGGATGCACATGGAGCCAATCACCCCTCCAATAGGCTTTGTATTATAGGTTTCCCCCATCAAGGGAGACATTTTACAATACAATTCTTTGTGTTCCTTCAATAACTTGCTAGTGCAATGAAGATGGAATCTTGAAGCACTAAGCTAACACTTTCTAAAACAAAACATCAATTCCTCATTGGTCTCAGACCCAAGACCTCACACACCTTTGAAGATGGTGAGAGCTAGCGGGGTATGAGAGTAGATCTTAGAAGAAAAAGAAGTAGTCTTACGAGAAAGAAGTATCTCTCCTCACATAATCACTCATAATAGCTTAACATAGCTTAGTAATTAGCATGGTAGAGGAGATGAGAATGCATTGGATCTTGTCTCTTGGTTGGATTTGCATCCCAAGCCAAGAGTTTGTTGGTGTAGGCCTCACTTCTCACAAGATTGGAGTAGATAAAGAGCTTTCCATTAAAGCTTGAGAAGGAGATAGAATTTCTTCACTTCACACATGAGCTTGTGTGTGTGTGTGTGTGTGTGTGGAATAATGCCTTTCCAAATCAGCCCCCTCTCTCATCTTGGTCGACCCCTATTGCCACTTACTCATGTTGGCTTCCTATTGGCCCTTGAAAAGCCTGGACAATAGCATTTGAGCAAGAATTTTGATGCCAGAATAAGAGATCACATAACCGAGGTAATGTATCTATGTTTTAAAGAAATCACACTTGCTTTGCTTAGCATACAACATGTGAGCTCATAGTTGTTCAAACACTAATTGTAAGTGTTCTATGTGTTCATCTTTAGTCTTACTGTAAATGAGAATGTCATCAAGGAAAACCACAACAAATTTTCCAAGATAGTGACGTTAGACACTATCCATGAGTGTCATAAATGTAGCTGGATCATTGGTTAGACCAAAAGGCATAACCAGAAAAATGCATGAACGGTGTTCTAAAGTCAATTTTGGAGGTATCTTGCAAAAGGATACGCACTTGGTGGTATCCTGAACGAACATCTATCTTTGTATAGTATCCTACCCCATGGAGTTGATCAAAAACCTCATCCAGTAGAGGCAGATGATACTTGTTCTTGATTGTTATCGCATTTAATCCGTGATAATCTATGCATATGCACATAGTACCATCTTTCTCTTTTACCAATAGAATTGGTGATGCCCAAGGCGAAGTGCTAGGTATAATGAAACCATTAGCGAGGTAGTTAGCCAACTCACTCTCAACCTCCTTGGCTTCTTTAGCACTCATACGATAAGGTGGTTTACTCACCGGTTTAGTGCCTGACAAGACATTTATGCCATGCTTCACCTCACATGTAGGGGCTAAACTCGGTGGTAAATCACTTGAGAACACATCACTATACTCCGTAAGTAAGTGAGTCAGCTTTTGCCGTGCAAAAGGAGAAAGTAAACTAGAGTTATGTTGGGATGGAGAATCTTGTAATTCCTGTAATGTTTGTTTTACAACAGTTGCACGTTGCTCTATAGAATTAAAATTGAGAGAAATTTTCTCGTTAGATTTGTTCACACTTTGCTTATCATTAGAATTCTTTGCACTTTGCATACCATTACTAGAAAACACCGCACTTTGCTCTTGAAAATTCACAAGACTTGGAGACAAGCAGTAACACAAAAAGACTTCATCTATTAAATCTGCTTTCTGCAAAATAGAAAGCTTGGATGTACATATAAGAGGTGCAGATGGTATATTTTTCTCACCAAGAAAAAGCACATGTTTACCATTGGCCATGAAGGATAAGGAGTTGTGTTCATAATTAGTGTGCAATGTGTTTCCTAAACCATGCAACCACTCCAGTCATAAAACTATATTAGCACGGTCCATGTTCATAACTTGGAATTCAAGGGTCATCGTATGATCTTGAACAATAAGCTCAACCCCTTGAACTACCGTGTCCCATACTTATTTATCATTCCCAGACATCTGCTCCACCACATGCTTGTGAGAGCAGGGAGTTTGTGTAAGCTTCAATTTCTTGACTAGATTATAGTTCAAGAAGTTATGAGTTGCACCATCATCCACTAAAATACGAACACGTTGTCCGTTAATAGTGCCATGCATGTGAATGAAATCATGGGGGCCAAAGATGGGTTGCCACATTGAAGCAGGCACACAACACTTGTGCTTTTCTTCCATATGAAGAACCTCTACAACACATTATTTAGGAGATGAATCTAATGTGAGGAGTTGCACCGTGTGCATGGCCTTTTCTTTGCCTTGCAAAAGAGGACAATCTTTCTTGTTATGTTGGTCCAAAAGACATCTAAAACACAAATTGTGTTTCTTTGCACGCTCAAAATCAGCCGTGTTGAGAGACACACGTGGAGCATCTCGTGAGTGCT
Organism: Adiantum capillus-veneris; assembly: GCF_014529385.1. Classification (NCBI taxonomy): domain Eukaryota; kingdom Viridiplantae; phylum Streptophyta; class Polypodiopsida; order Polypodiales; family Pteridaceae; genus Adiantum; species Adiantum capillus-veneris. The sequence goes on from NC_140954.1 coordinate 34,195,852, forward strand.
TAGGCTTCTTAGCCTCTTGTGGATGTGGAGGGGTAGATTGTCTCTTATTCCTCTTCGAACGTGTGGGAGATCTACCTCGCCATTGGCTCTAGCCACATTGCTCTAAATCAAATCATTATCATTGCTATCTTATTTAAAATCAACAACCATTTAGCTCACAAAGATAATCATTAATAACTCTATTATTTCTTAAAGTTTAAATCTTTGTTCTTCTCATAATATATTGTTATTTAAATCTAAAATTCATATATAGTGTGAGATTTCACTCTATACATGATAATGAATTACCTAATTTATATATATTATATAGTCTTCAAGTGCGACTAAAGTCTATAGGTAACAAACAATTTGAAATATCTTAAACCTACCTAAAGTACCTCCAAGTCATGTGAGTCAAACTCTACACGTGACAAGTAATTTCTTTTTACCCTACTTAAATCACTTCCAAATGAGAGTCAACTCTACACAACATAAGAGAATACTACTCTACCTACCTAAATTTAAAATTCAATGGCCAAAAAAATCTTTAATTTTTGGATTTTAGAGTTGACCTTTGTAGTGATCTCAAGGCAAACCTTTCAAAAAAAATGTCCACAATGGTGAAAGGCTTGCGGGTGCCTCTGATATAGAACTATTTATTTTGATCAAATTAAAATTTTCTAACAATTAGATCAAAATACCCCCTATTGAGAGCCTCTCCCTGACATAGTGGTAATGCACCTCAATGTGCTTTGTGGGAGCATGAAAAACTGGGTTTCCCGCAACTGCCAATGCGCTATGACTGTCGGTGTAGATAGTGTTGGCAGTGTCCTATCCAACACCCAGATCAGCCATAAGGCATCTGAGCCATACACACTCAACCATAGCTGTGAAGACTGCCCTGTACTTAGCCTCACAACTCGAAGTGGCCACAGTAGGTTGCTTCTTGCTCAACCATGATATCCATGAACTGCCAAGCATGAAACAAAAACCACTTGTGGACACTTGCGTGTCAAAACAACCAACCCAATCTGAGTCCGAAAAAGCATGTAAGTATGGCGGCAATGATCCCCCCTTAGGATAAAACAAGCCAAGATATAAAGTGCCACTAAGGTAGCAGAAAATCCTCTTGACAACCTGCCAATGCTTAGACCCTAGGCTATGCATAAATTTGCTCACCGCTGAGACTACAAACTGAATATCTGGCCTCGTGTTGCATGCATAAATGAGGCATCCAACAACAAATTGGTAAAGCGTGACATCAGCAGGATCACCAACGTCATGAAGGCTCAATTTCAAACCTGTTTCCATGGGAGTGGCAATAGGTTTGCAATCCTCAAGTCCAAACTTACATAGAAATGTCTCCATGCAACTTTTCTGACACAAGGCAATACCACCATCACATTGCTTAAATTGTATACCCAAGTAATGATGCAACAACCCCAAATCTTTCATCTTGAAAGTAGCATTCAAATCAGTCTTAAATTCAACAATATGTCTCTCATTTGGTCTAATGATCATCAAATCATCTACATAAAGAACCACAATGAGAAGTACATCACCCTCACGCTTTACATACAATGTGCTTTCTGTTGGACTGTTACTAAAGCCTTGTTTGACCAAAGGAGTGTCATCTTTCTCATGCCAAGTACGAGGAGATTGCTTCAACCCATACAAAGCCTTGTTACATTTGCACAGTTTGTCCTCTTGTCCTTTCTTGACATAACCGCGAGCCTGCGTTACATAAACTTCCTCAAATATGTCACCATTCAAGAAAGCCGTAACAATATCTGATTGATGTACATCCCAACCAAAATGAGCTGCCAATGCACATAGAAAATGCACAGTAGTCATACGACAACCGGGAGCAAAAGTCTCTTCATAATCTATGCCTTTTTGTTGTGCATAGCCCTTTGCAACAAGTCGAGCCTTATGGCGATCGATCTCTCCATCTGGCTTGCGTTTCAACTTGTACACCCACTTTGTACCAATGGCCTTCTTGCCAGGAGGCAAGATTCTGATTGCATGGAAACCATACAATTCTCTGAATTTTTTGCTTCATCAAAAGATAGAGGCTCCTCAACATCATGTAAGTTAGACACAACGAAAGCATAACAACTTGATGCATAAGATGCATGGCGAGAGTCTGAACGAGTACGACTAGACAAAGGTGCATCCAATTTACTGTCACGCAATGTATGCACCAGCGATTTTGGCATACCTCTAGCCTGCTCATTTTCAGCCCTTTCCTCATCAAGTACATCATGTACATCTACATCAGTAATAGGTTGATCTGTAACATTTTCAGAAACCCCCATAGGCTGTACATTTGCCTCACTGGAACTTACATTCGTATTTCCACCACTAGTAAGAGGCAACAAAGTGTCATAAATGTCTTGTGAGCTTACATTATTGTCTCTAGTACACAACAGCAAGGGCTGAACAGAATCTTCCACAAACACTACATCCCGTGAAGCCAAAATATGCTTTGTTTGCGGATGACACAGCCTGTAACCTTTGCTTTCAATACTATAACCAACAAAAATACATTTGACAACCTTATCATCCTGTTTTCTGCCATGTGTTTGTGGCACCAAAGCATATGCCTAACAACCAAAAACACGCATGTGCTTAATAGAAGGCTTTCTATCATGCCATTCTTCATATGGAGTAATAGACTGCAAAGCTTTTTAGGACACCTATTTAGTACATAACTGGCACACATGATGGCCTCAAGCCAAAAAGAATGCGGAAAAGCTTGACTTTTGACCATACATCGTGCCATTTCTGTAAGTGACCTGTTTTTCCTCTCAGCAACACCATTTTGTTGAGGTGTATAAGGCACAATACATTGGTGTTTTATCCCACGACTAGCCAGAAATGTATTAAATTCATGAGACATATACTCCCCCCCTCAATCGGAACGGAGGGTGCCCATAGTACATTTCGAGACATTTTCAGCCATAGCCAAAAATTGTTTGAAGCACGTAAAAACTTCGGACTTCTCTTTAATCGGAAATACCCATGCATTCCTGGAGTAATCATCAATGAAAGTCATGAAGTAAAGGTAATTTCCCGAGGACGGAGTTTGCACGGGCCCACAAACATCACTATGCCCAAACTGCAACCTGCTTGTGGCCCGAACTGAACCATCCTTTGGAAACTTAGAACGCTACATCTTACCCAAAATACAGCCTTCACAAACATGTTTGATAGGTGCTTCAAGAGGCGGCAAAGAAGCAACCATATCATATTTTTGCAAACATAGCAAACTGGTAAAATTCAGATGACCAAAACGTGCATGCCAGAGTTTTGCATCTGAAATAGCCTGCTGGACGGATACGCCGTGACAGACGTCAGCACAGCGAGAACTCACCTAACAAGATTTGTCAGCTAAGGACGAATCTCAACCCGCAGGCGCGTGGAAGCAAGCATAAGGTGTCAACCTACACTTGACCAACTCCTAACTAATTCCTACAGAGGTCTCAACCCAATGTCTAAGTCACAGTCTTCAAGAGTGCATAAGAGGAAACTTCCTACAACGCTTTCTAGAGCCGAACACTCATCAAACAATCTCGAAACACCACAGAACTTGAAGGAGACCCTACTAACACCAATAGGTCGCTCTCCCTAAGGTCTATGAACCAAAACCCCAATCCAAAACACCTGGTGCAAAATCACGTAGGATGTGTGGCCAAAATTTGCAGGTCTTCGTTTCCAAAATCTAAAGTGCCTAATGTGTAGCTCTACTCAATGTGAGCGCATGGATATGCTGCAATGCAATATCGGACAACGTATGCTCATCGAATCACCAGATGAAGCTCGTAGATGGAGCTCGCAAAACCGGACCGTACGCGTGCAATGTAGGTATCGGTGCGTAGCTCTCGTTGGGGGCAACACGTTGCACTTCTCCGCACTCAATTCCGACCACTGGTGCACACGTAGCGTCAAGATGAAGCTCACACTCTCTCTCGTACACAGTACGCTCACTCACAGACTTCAAAACTTTTCAAAAATGACAAAAGGTTTTTTCATTAAGGTCAAAAAGTGGTATATATACCTTACAATTCTCAAACCCTAAAGTTCCAAATCAACCATCTACTCAATCTAACTATCAAAACTAGGATACAATCTGGAAACTTTTGTAAGCCCCAATATTTACAAGGTGAAATGCCGAGTTTTCTCAATAAATGAATAATTACCAAAAAATGATAATCTGCCGAGTAGTCAGATTTCGTAGGGTGTGTCCAGCTTCTAACACTCCCCCCTCCTTGCTCATGTCGTCCCCGACATGGCTATTGAGCTGCTTCTTCATCTTATGGTTTCACGCATCTTGAGCAGCGACTCGTATCTTGCATGTAAATCTAGCAGTGTTGGGCCGAATATATCAGTGTTGATTGTGAACAAGCCGGTGTAGAACGCTTCTTCAAAGTCCTGGAGGTGATAGGATGGCAAAAAAAAAATCCTTTGATACAATGCATGTATCACCTTCTTGGAAGGCTGACGAGACAGATCATATGCGCCATCATTAACCTTTGCTTTTTCTCTAAAGTCAACTCTTTATGAAGCTCTTTCATTTTTTCTTCATAGATCTGGCTTTCTGTAGTGGTGCGAGTCAAGCTAGTAGCTTGGACTCTGGCAAGAGATGCCCGTAGCCGCTGGATGGTTTGATCGTTAACCTTAAGGTTGTCCTTGAGCTCAAGGACCTCATCCTGGCTAGCCTCCTGGTCTATTTCTACCTTTTCTTTGGCATTTTGCATGGCCTCAACTTCCTTGGACTCCTCATCAAGTTGTAGGGTTAGGTTATCCCTTTCCCTCTCTACATCTGTCGATGACTTGCTGAGTTGTCTATACTCCTCTTCGGCTCCTTGCAGTCTTTGAGCTGCTGCCTGATTTTCTCTTTCCATTTCCTGGCATCTTTGCAATTCCTTTTCCAGACTGGCTTGCAACTCTGCTTCTCTCTCTATCTGCCTTTGGCTTTTCTTTTGTAAAGTGTCAACTTCCAGCTTTATCTGCACTTCAGTGGCTTTGAGAGTTTCCATTTCACTTTCTGAGGCCATTGACTGTGCTCTTATCTCGGTTAGCTTTGTCATCACCACATACCAATCATTGGTGGGCAGATGCAGGTCCACTGTATCACTGGCCATCTCCTTTAGCTCTACTAACCGTTTGCTTTGAATTTTCTCTTTGGGCCCCGTGTTTGCCAAGTCGAATGCGATTGTGGCGGCCTCTTCTTTTGTATATCCGGCAGCTAGCAGGTCTAGAAATGTGTTGTATGATTCATTTGGCTCTGGCTGCTCACTTTTAGGCTTAGCCTCTTCCTTTGGCTTGCTCCTGGCTTTGCTCTTGCTTGGACTCTTCTTGGTCTTCTGGTTTGTCTTGCTCCTCCTTGTCTTCTTGTGGAGGGCTACGAGGAGGTGGGCTCGACTCAGGGCTGGCCAGTGGAGTTGTCGGATTTTTCTTGAAATCTCTGTCCGCCTTCGTCTTCCTTTCTCTCTCTTGGCCCTCCTGCTCTTCTAGCAGTTTCTGTCGGACTTGCTCCACTTCCTCTTCTGTAAAGGGTACATGTGGGATATTCTCTGTTGTGTCATCAAGAATCTCAAAATTCTTAATGTAATCATTGAATCTGTCTCTGTCGCATATGGAAATATTGATTGTACAGCTGACTCATGATTGCCACTTTGGGGTTGGCAATATCTTCAAAGGTATAGTTGGCTTTCTTTTCATTGTACACCTTTACTTCGTCTCTTCTTCTGGTTACACTATCCCCCTTGTTGGAGAGGTCTAGTGAAGAGGCCACTACTCTTTCTGTGATTAAAATCTCAGTGCCTGGCTTGCCCTGCAGATCTGTAACTCGGTCCACTCCATCTTCTTTTTTTGTTGTCACAAATTCCCAGACTCTTTTTATGTCAATACCTACCAGCATCGCTTCAAAGTAATTGTGGAGATCAATCTTCTCCAGATACTCTGCCATCTTGCTTCTGACGATCTCATTGAGTTCCGCAGTAGCATTGGTAGCTCTATCGCATTTCGTTCGGTGTCTTTGAATACGCCTTGGTAAATCTTTAGATCATTGGACTCTAGCAGATCTTCTTGGATCCATGTGCTTGTTGGCTCTACCTCTTCTAGGTAATCTTTTATGGTTATCCCTTTCTTCTTTGCCGATGACTTTGCGGCTGCCATAGATCCTGTTGCACTCAGTAGTCCGAAGTTCGCGTTTTTTTTTCATATTAGCTGAGAAACTGAGTTTTAACTATCCAAATGACTTGAAAATTGAAAATAAAGCTAAAAAGGAACTTGTGAAACTGTGCATGTGCTCACAGTGCAATTTTGGCCAAAAATTTGTATTTAGACATCCTATGCGTGGGATGTCCTTTTCATCAGAATTGGGTGATACTTGACATGCTGGTAGTCCTTGGCCTGTACAACATGGCTATGTGCTTGGATTTGGATTTGGGCATCAAAAGTGGATTTTTGGGCTGATTCAGGCTTTAGGTCACAAATTGGGTAGAAAGTCCATAACAGGTAGCAAGTGATGTCCAAATGGGTTGAAAATTGATATATGGGCTCATTGCACCATGGTATTGGCTCCCATGATGTCACTCTTTGCACAGAAGGTCAAAAATATGCTAGAGACATCCTACGCGTAGGATGTCTATTTCATCAAAATGGCTTGGGATTTGTTCTGTGGGTAGTCCTTGGCATATGGAATATGGCCATGCTCTTGGATTTTGATTTGGACAAGATTTGATGCTGGTAAAAGCCTGTGTAGTGTTTTTGGGCTCAAAAAGTGTCTCTTGAAGGTGTTGGGGATAAAAAAATGATTAGAATGGCTTCAAACTTGGTATATGAGCTCTTGAAGATGATGTGATTAGATCTGGAATGAACAAACACCCTTGTAGGCCAAAAATGTCAAATAGACATCCTACGCGTAGGATGTCTACTTCATCAATGTTTGCAGTTGACCACACAGATTGGTTGGCTATGTGCTTGTGAATGTGTTGTGCAAGTTTCATGTGATTTGGAAAAGTTTTGGTAGGTATGTGGCCTATTATTACCTCTATGCCCTAACTTTGCGTTTTTTCGTGCATATGAGGTCAATTTTGGTCCAAATGTGTGATGAAAAATGTTGGGTTCTGTGCCCCGAAATGCCCTTGAGACATCCTACACGTAGGATGTCTCTTGGTGATTTTTTCATGGAATCTGTCACTAGTGCCTGCCCTTAGTCCCCCTGAGTCCTTTTTAAGCCTAATTTCAACAAAAAGTCAAATGGATAGAAAGTAACTCCCTGTGTGGATTTCAGAGCCTTCCAGCCGTTTTTTGACTTTTGGAGTGCTTTTCGGCGATGAAATTTCTTGATATTGGTCTCCATAGCTTCCTGATCCCTTGGGGATCCTTGCCGTATGGTTTTTGTCAACTTTGGCTTCACCGGAGCTTCATTTGGTAATTTGTCGCTCTAGAAGCACTCGTGGTTGCGTTTACAAGTCTTCAATGATTTGTGGTGGTCTACCACCATAGGGCTTGGTTGTTGATGGTTTAGGAAAGCCGCTCATGAAGTTTGGTGGCAAACGGACATGCGGTTTGGCCGCGAGAGCTATTTGACGCTTTGTGTGTCTGATGCCGTTTCTGAAGTTTAGTGCCGCTTTGGGTCACCTTTTGGTCATGTGGGCTACATAGACTTGTCGAGCATGTCGAGATGCTCCTACCCATGAATTTTGGTAGCATTTGGGTGCCTTTCTGCCGATTTCCCATTTGGTGGCCTCTTGCCGGATTCTAGGAATTGGGGTTTTTCCCGATGGTTTTCTACTGCCTTTGGACATCCAAGACTGGTCTCCTATGCTAGGGTAATCTGTCGATGAAGTCTCCTTGCTTTTGGGTTAGCCGTTAGGTGGCCGCCTCTACTTGTAGGTCTCTACTGTCTACTTTGTGTGTGAACCCTACGCTAGTTTTCGCGACAAAACGACAAACATGCACGAAAAGCTTAAGGCCCGTCGGGTAGTCGTGCGTGTCGTAGAAGCTGCTGGAAGTTCCGCTCGCTCTAGGTGGCAGAAGCTCTCTCTCAAAGGACAATAGTGAAAATGAGCTAAAAATGAGGTGGAAATTTCTTATAATGGAGGTCCCCGAACCACTTTTCATGAAATTTGACATGTGCTCCCAACTTCTTGCGAGATGCGGTTTCGGCTCAAAAATTTCTTGATTTGGACTTCATTTTCTCTGTTTACCAGAAATTTGGCATTTCGGTCAAAATCTGGCCAAAACACGCTTTCCACTCCAGTCTCATAATTGCACCCCCACTGTACCATAGGTTGTCCTATAGTCACTGATCTCCCCATATTTTGTTTTTCATTACAATCGTTTTTCACCTGCTTTTTTGTATTTTTGAAGTTTTTCTTCCGAAAATTAGCAAAACTAAAAGGAAACTAGCAAATCAAACCCAGAAAATCCCCAAAAATCATAATAAATCAAAAATATCACCGCAAAATATTATATACACTCACATGCAATTTTTATGGCCGAATTTCTCCGTCTTACCAATATTTTACCCAAAAAATGGCTATTTCTACTTATACACACACACCAAGGGGCTTGATTTGGCGTTTGGCCCCATATACCTGTAGATACATGCTGTACATACTTGGGCTAGTTTGGAAAATTTCGCAATCAAACAAGAACCCTTAGAATTAGTCGAAAATCATGCCCTTTTTTGCTCCTTCTGCTATTGGTTCCGCATTTGAGAATGCTTCCCCCCCCCCCTAGCCGGAGTCCTCCCGGACGATAGGGTTATCGCCTCGGAGTATGTACCGTGCATAGGTTGAAAAATTTGTTCTAATGTTTGGCCGATTAATGTGGCCCTAATTTATGCATAGTCGGTCAATGCATGGAAAACATTAATGTTGTGCAAGAGAAGGGTATAAGCAAGATGCTTATTGGCATTCTCCGTCAAGGTTTCCTGTTTTGTTTGCAAGTAATAGCTGTAACTCTACTGCTCTCTGTTTAATTGTCTTTCTTGCAAAAGGCAATCGCTTTGCCGCTACTGTTGATATGGCCGTAGTTGTCTCTTTGGAGAGGATTGGCTTGGCCGGAATCGCCGTAGGCCGTGTTTGTTTTGCTTTCCATTGGTAGCTTGTTTTTGCCGGTTTTTGTAGGTTTTTTGCTACTTCCTTTGGTGCCACTGTTTTGTTGCTGATTGGCATCCACATAAGTCGGTTGTCCTTTTGCAAATGCAGCTGTCTGCCTTCCGATGTTGCTTGTACTGAAGGGAGTTCCTTTTGCTTTTGTTTTGGTATCCAAATGCGAGTAATATTTGGGTTATTGCTCAGCATTTTCTTTGGGATCCATATCTGTTTTATGTCCTTGGTTTTTGGTTGAGCTATCTACTTCGGTTGAATTCTTCCGTTGTATTGTTTTTGGTCTGCCATGTCATTTCTATCCTTCCACATCCATACTTGTTTCCCTTTTTTTGGTAACCTAGATCTTTACACTGCGGTCGGTGACTTTGTATGTATGTAGTTAGCATGGTTTTCTTTTACCTGTTTGTTAGCCTTGGGTATCATGTTATTCTTTGGTGGCACTTTTGCTTTTGGCTCTTTTTCCAGTGATTGCATTGCTGGCAGCAGCTGATTATTCCGGTATTGCTGAGCAAAGCCAATTACCTATTTTTCTTGTGCATGCTGAATTTTGACTGCATTCGCATTCCAATCTATCTGCACATTGTACTCTTTTTGCCAAGGTTGTCCCAACAACATGGGGTGTTGTGTGCTTTCATCCTTGACTACATAAAATTTGTGTGGGTAAATATATTAATGTACTTGTACATGCAATATAGTCCAGCCCAATGTTTTCAACAAGTGTGATGTACTACTTTCCAGCACTTGAGACGTAGGATGATGTTGACCTGTGGACTTGAGCTGTTGGTATAATATGTAAGAGATCAAATTTTCTTGAGCTCCAGAATCAAGCAATGCCGTCGATTCAACTTGATTGTTATCCACTTTGACTGCAATTATTGGCGCCACTGTGTCTTCATCCAACTTCGTTAGTCGAATGGTATTGATTCGCAATGGTGCTCCACTTTGTTGTTGTTGTCGCAGAAGTCTTCGTTTTGCAATGCGTTCTTTTGCTTCTGCTTGAGCTTCTTCTCGTACTCTCTATTTCTCCTTCATTCATTGTTTTCCTTGATGGATTTGTTGAAGCATATCCTGTGTTAGTGGTAAATGATATTTCTTCAATCGACATCCACTAATCCAATTGGGCATCTCTTCACCTGCTAATGTAGCGAGCTTGACAGCTCCGCTTTGTGATAGACCACTAATCACAAAGGGTCCCATCCCTCGCTTTTTAAGTTTCTTGGAATGTTGCTTCAAAGTATAAACAAGTACATAATCACCTATTTTGAACTCTTTCGTGCGCACATGCTTGTCAAAAAAAACTTTTTGTCTTCTCTTTTTAGCATAGATCGAAGCTACAGCTCTTAAGCGGAGTTCATCTAGCTTTTCAAGATCATCTATTCTTGAAGAGAGCTCATGCCCTATCCATTCTAAGCGTTTTGCTACTCGTAGAGTTGGAATTAAAAACTCTATGGGTAATATAGCATTTAGGCCAAACACCATGTTGTACAGTGTGGTTCCTATCGATGTTTTGTAAGCTACCCTGTATGCCCATAGTGTTGAGTGTAGCTGTTGATCCCAATCTGTTCTTGTCTCTAACACAATTTTAGTGAGAATCGTGCATAATGTTTTATTTCTAGCCTCAGCTTGTCCATTTTCCTGTAGTGGATGGTATGGAGCAGATTTCCTATGTATGACCATGAATTCCTCTAGCAGATATTCAATGAATTCATTCAGAAAATGTGTTCCGCGATCACTGACAATTTCTATTGGTAAACCGTATCGTACAAAAACATTCTCATACAAAAATTGTGCAATGGTCCGTGCATCTGCTTTTTGCGTTGCCTTGGCTTCCGTCCATTTTGTGAGATAGTCCGTAGCCACAATGATATATTGGGTATGGGTGCGATATGCAGGGGGTGAAATAGGTCCCACAAAATCAATGCCCCATTTTGCAAATGCCCTTTCGTCGCTTATAGAGTTGGTTCCCAATTAACTGAAAGTCGCGAGCCTCCAGCTCTATAGCCCTTTTCCGTGCTCTTGTTATGTTTTCAGGAAACGTCCTGGTGGCTAAGAAATCAATAATATATTGACTCCATGCAGGTGCAATGTTTACCTGAAACAATGTCACGTGATCCACTGGTTGTTTGGCACTACATATAGTACAATTGGTAACATAAGAATGTGTGTCCATATACATAGTTGGCCAATAAACCCATAACTGTTTCAGTCTCTGGTGTGTTTTCACTGTTGAACAATGAAATGCACAATCCTGGAGATGTGCTTCTTCAAGGTAACACTAGAATTCCTCTTGATTTATACATAATCGTAGAATTTGGTCCGATCCTAGATGATACAGCCGTCCTGCAATCAACTGGAAGTTTTTTGTTTGTCGAATTGTTTGTTGTTTGGATCTGTCTTTCGTGCTATCAAACATACCTCCATAGGAAAGAATGCTAACAATTTCCTGAGACCATATGGGAATGATTTCAATATTGAAAAGATAAGCATCTGGTATGTCATCATCTACTCCTTCAAGAGCTTCCCCGTTGTGTATCCTTGAAAGATGATCCTCTTGTAGATGGGTTTTACCCTTTTTGACCACCACTGTGAAATCAAACTCTAGCAACATAATAAACCAGCGTACAATTCTCCCTGTATTTCATGGTTTATTTACCAAATACAAAAGAGCTTGATGATCTGTGAAGAACACAAATTTGTTTGCGAGCAAATAATGCCAAAATTTCTTTACAGCATAAATCATTCCTAACCCCTCTCTTTCGGTGGTTGTGTAGTTCTTTTCCGCACTGTTTAACTGTCGGCTTGCATAACAAACTGGAAAATCCAATGTTTTGTCTCTAGGTTGAGCCAGAATACTCCCGATTGCATTTGCAGAAGCATCAATGTGAACATGGAATATCTTTTCCCAATCTGGTGCTTTAAGTACAGGTGCTGATACAAGGTTTTCCTTCAACTTTTGGAATGAAGTTTCACACTCCTCGGTCCAATCGAAATTGACTAGCAAACGATACAGAGGTTGTGCAATGACTGCATACATGTATATGAATCTTCGATAATATCCGCAATGTCCCATGAAGGATTGCACTTGTTGACATTAGTAGGCCTGGGTAGGTCTACTATGACTTTGACTTTGTCAAGGTCAGTGGTTATGCCATTTCTTGAGACAATGCGTCCTAAGATGCGGCTTTGCCTAACCATAAAAACACACTTTTCTGGGTTAAGATAGACTCGATATGTCCTGTATTTTTCAAATACCTTTTGCAAATGGTCAATATGTTCCTCTCGTAGAAGAGAGTGTACACAAAGATCATCCATGTATATTTCTAAGAATATTCTCAGGTATTCTTTGAATGTGTGCGTCATTAACCTTTGGAAGGTAGCTGGGGCATTAGTTAAGCCAAACGACATAACTCGATACACATAAATTCCCCATTCTGTGGCAAACGCTGTTTTGTGTTGATCTTCCATTGCAATTGCCAGTTGGTTGTATCCTGAAAACCCGGCCAGAAAGCAATAAACCCGTCCAGGTGGCTGCATTTACCTTTTTGAGGTTTACACACACTCGCAATTTTCCATTATTTTTGGGGACTACCACAATGGGTGACACCCAATCTGTATGTTTGATTTCATAGATGAATTCAGCTTCCATCAGCTTGTCAATCTCCTCTTTGATTCGTTTAGCAAATGTGTCATTATATGTATAAGGACGTTGTTTGCTAGGTTTTGCATCCGATTTCAAAGGAATTGTATGTTGGCATATCAATGGATCAACTCCTTTGAGGTCTTTGTAGGACCATGCAAACACATCTTTATACTTCTTGAGAAGTAGTGTTAGCCGTTCTTCTTCTTCAGGCTCTAAATCGGTTGCTATATAGATCGGCTGAGGCTTTTCACCTGGTTCTGCGAGGTCTATCCTTTTTGCATTTTTTGGCCTATCGTAAGATTCTTGGTTGGTTCTTTCCCTGACTCGTGGTGTCATGATGATTTTTCTATCCTGGATGGTGAATTTCCGATAGTGCCATGGTACATTCATGTTTCCCTTCTCTGACTCCCCTTTACCATCACTATCTTCCTCAGTAGTCCATACCTCTCATAAAGACCGTTTCAATTCTTGGTATTTCTGTTTACGCTCCAGTTTGGTCCACTCTTGGTCTTTTATTGTTTCTTTTTTTTATTTTTGAGATTTTTGTGATTTTGTTTCTGTTTTAGCTTTTCGTACTTGTTTTATATTCTCTTGCGTTCTTTCCCTTTGAACTTTTGAGAATCTTCCTGAGATTTGATCTTTTACACAATCCTCTGCTTTTATCAAGCATCAAATAGTGAGTTTTACTTTTTATCCTGGGCATCAGGTTCTCTCTCGCTTTGTTTCTTACTCGTTTTCTCCAATAGCGTTCGTGGCATCTAGGGTGTTGATTAGCAAAATCATAAAAGTTCATATTCTCCGTTTCCCCCCCACCCTCACTTGAGTTGTATGAACACTCATTATCTGCATCATTATTTACTTCCAGATGTTCAGAGGAGTTATAAAACTCTTCTTTTTCTGGTGGTTCTATCGTCTCATCTCCTCCTGGTATAATGGTTACCATGTAGTAGGGTAGCACATCATAGCCATCCTTATCGCAAAATTTTGTTGTTGGACTATTTGTAATGGTACAGACATCCAATGTTGCTAGTATGTGTTCCCATTCTAGAGGTTCCAAGGCATCTTTAGGGAAAGGTTCCGAAATATACTCCTTTTCCTCTATCGCTATTTGTAAGACGCATTTCTCTCTCCTTAAGCTTCCACAATGTGAAGCTCAGCACATCCATTGCTCTTTTTGTTACCCTAACCACGCGGGGAGTTTCGATCCTGCTAATGTAGCTGAATCAAATTCTTCTAATGGTGTATGGTTCACATCCTTGTAACAATGGTCTTTCAGGTGTATTTTAGTTGTTGTCTCACCAGGTCTGAGGTATATGTGATCGTAACCCCAATCTTGGACCATCTTCAATTGTCGCATGAATGGTCTTCCCAAGATGATCTCATAATTGTTCTTTTTGTCGAAATCGACTATTGCAAATGTATGCTTATACTCGATTCCGCACGAAGTGACAATCACTTTTTCTAAGAGTCCTAGAGGCTTCTCCATGAACCCATCTGCCAATTGCAATTTCATTCTGGTAGCTCTTAAAGCTGGTTTTCCCCATTTTTTCCAAATTTCCTTGGTGGCGATAGCAACTCCGGCCCCACTATCAAGAATAGCTTTGGAAACTACTCCTCGGAATTCTACTAGTAGCGTGGTGTTTCCATCTTCTCCCTCGTAATATTCTCCAACCTTGTTTAAAGGTACTCGCCTAGTGTTTAGTTGAGTCCTGTCCAATTCTTTGATCCCTTCCTGAAGCTTCGAGGTGGGGTCTTTCACTCCAAATTTTTATAGGCATTTGCCTACTGTGGTCCACATGTTTGGTCGTAACCTTAGGAGTTTGGCTAATGTGATTGTGCATGCCACCGTTGTGGACAATAGCTCAATCAATCCTTGTGAATCCATCACTTTGTCAGAAGAGAGTCTTTGAGATGGGATCGCTCTCACTTCAGACTTGGATTCATACTCTCCTAGGTAAGAGGGAAAAGTTTTCAGGGAGTCTGGTTGGCTTTGCCCCGAACTAATTGATCCCTGGTCTCCCCCTTGTGAATGTATATCAAAGTTCATTTGCGACCTTGCCTCAAATTCTTCAATAGGAGGTAAGATCTCATTCTTCTCTTTTCTCGTGCTATTCATGTGGTTATTCACCCTGTTAGCCTCGTTGGCCTCACGGATTTGCTTTCACAAATCATCTAGACCGTTACAGTCCTTACCCATTTGTGTCAATGTTTGAGGTTGGAACCCGTTACTTTCCTCATCTATTGTATTTGGCACTGTGATGGGCTTTCCTCTAGACTCATAGGCATTCGTGAGTCTTTCCTTCATTTCTACTTGTTCCTCTAAAGTTGGTTGGATAGGGGTTGGAGCTGGTACTTCATGCCAATTTGCAGGGTTACCAAGCGGGTCTTCCTCAATGTTTGAGCTGTTTCAATCATCTTTCTACACATGTCCAACCTTTTTTTTTCTATTTCAACATATGGATAAGTCATCCATCTTTGCTCATGGGTTTGGTTCTTTTTGAGTCTGGCTTCATAAGCTTGTCTGCCAGTATTGATCCTCCTGATCCTGCACTTTTGGGCTCTGCTGTTTCCTTGGGTGCTATGGTTGTCGTGGTGTGTCAGGTTAAGCTAGCTAGGTCCTCTAACCGCTCGAATCTATGCTTTGTATGTTTTAACTCCTTAGATAGAGTTGTTTGCTCTCGTTCTTTCTTGGCTTTCATACGCGCCTTTCTAGCTTTCCAAGTACTTCTCTGATTTTTCGTTTCTGAACTTGGGGCATAGGTTTTTGGCTCTTCAATTATGGGTTCGTTCGTCATTCTTTGAGCTTGGGCTCGTGTCACCACCTGAATAGGTATGATTGTTTCATTTTCTGACCCTCCACTGGAAGATACTGTTTCTAGCATGTTCAAGGTAGTTTTTGCTCCTTTGCTTGGGTTTTTTGGGCAATTAGGAATCAAATGAGTAACTCCACACTCGGTGCAATATGCGTTGACTCTAATGATTTCATCATGAGGAAAGTCTCTTAGCCAATGGTCTCCACCACACTTGTAGCAGGGTCCCTTGGGTTGTTGAGGTGCTCCTTGAGCTCTTCTTTGTTGGTATGCATGTCTCTGTCCGCCCATGCCTCTGTTGGCTATGAACAACAATGTTCGTTCATCTAAGCTATATCTTCCTTCTCTTGCTGTCTGTGCAGCTGTTGGTGGTCATGTACTTCCTATCATGCTCCATGGTTCTGGTGTCAAGGGTTCTTCAGGGGGATAATAGACAAATTTTGACGCATATCCATTGGGATCCTCATGATATGCATGCATAGGCACCAAAGAGTTCTCCTCTGATTCGGTTACAGTTGGTGTGTATCTTATACCGACTGGTTGTAATCCTGGTAGGGGTGGTTGTTGCCCCAACACTGGTTGTGGTCTTTCTACACCTACAAGTCTTGGTAGGTTGCCTGCTTGATAACTAGGCATCGGTGGAACTTGAGGAGAAGCTACCTGAGCTTGGGGAGCGTAAGGTCTCTCTCCCACATATCCCTTGTTATAATAACATTCCTCGGTCCCATGGTTTGTCCATTGTTGTTCAATAGCACAACACTTGGGCTGTTTAGCCTTGGGGTTTCGCGTACAAGTTAATCTTTTTTAGCACTTCCTCTACAAGCTGCTCTTGGTTTACAGCTACTTCTCCTTTTGGTGCTGTCTTAGAAGACTTGCTTCCACTTTGTTGTGAAGATGAATCTTCGTCAATGTCCTTGAACTCCCCCTCTTTGTAGATCGCACAATTGTCCACAAGGTAAAGAGCCTCCTTGTTCAACTCATTCAACGTCGTGCTCCCCTTCATATGTAAGTCCTTTTGGAGATCTGCATTCCTTAGTCCTTGGATGAATATAAGCATAAGTCTGGACTGAGTTGGCAGTTCCTCCATAGGGCAAAACTTAACATATCTTTTTAGTCTTAAGGCTGCCTTTCATACAGATTTCCCATCTTTCTGTTTGAATTTATGGATTTGTGAGATGGTATTATGAGCTATCCCCCTTTGTAATTCCTCGATAAACTCGTCAAACACTTCCTCCATAGACTCAAAGTCTCTACGCTCTACAGAGTCAAACCAAGTAGCAGTGTCATCCTCTAGGGTTAGTGCAAACCCTGCAAATTGGGTAGGGAAGTCTAACACCTCTTCAGCTCTAATTACGCACACAAAAGCTACTACATGATCTCTGTCTCCTGTGTATTTCTTGTTTACCCATTTTTGCACCTGAGAAGGTCTAATTCTACGATGGTCTACAAACCTCATCATTGGATCTCCACGTCCTAATCGATATACCTCCTCTGGTCTTCTGTAGTAGGCTGGTTCTCTCCCAGTGGTGCTCTTAAGCCATAATTTCTAACAGTTCTTTCCAGAGATGGTTCATCTCTCTGAGCTCCTTCTATGGGTGGTCTTCTAGGCTCTGTTGACCCTTGAGTCTTTGGCTTACTCTCTCCTTGATACCTTGAATAGAGTGGTGGTTCTTGCAAGTCCCTTAGCCCTCGTGCAGCTTGAAAACCATCTTGATTTTGGTCTTGTTCCAATGTTGCACTTTGTCGAAGCCATGCCTACAATGATGGCTCAGTTGCTGGTTGGTTTTGATTGTTGAATGTCTATGGTCGGGTAGAATGTGAGGTAGCGTCATACTCCTCTGAAAAGGGGTTTGTCGACTTGCTAGGGGTGTAGGTGGCTCTTGGCACTTCGTCTGGGGCATATGTTGATGCTCCTGGAACTATTGTCTTTTCTACCTCCTCTAGGAGAATACATTGGTATTCTCGCCCGTACCTATCAACAAAAACTATATCCTTTCCCATAGCAGTTTTATAAGAGAAAATGTAAGGAACCTTGTCTTTGCTTAATTCGTTTAAGGATGGTTGTTTGCAACAAAAGTAAGCCACTATTCCCTCACTCTCATGCTTGTAGATTCCCACGTTCTCATTATAAGTTGAAACCCTGGTTGTTTTCTTATCATACATGAAAATTGCTCCAGGTCGATCAATGTTTGGTGGCGGTTCTTGAGCTTCTGAAACCATTTTCCCTTTCTCCACGTTATCTCCATATCTGTTGTAATCTTCAGGGTTACTAACTATCAGATAGTGGTTCCCCTTTTCGTCTCGGAATCTATCTCCATCATCATAGACTCGAATTATCTCCAATCTTTGAGCTTGACTTTCTTCAATACAAATGCATTTGCATCCTCGATAATCAGAATAGGCTAGGGCTCCCCTCGAGTTTGTTCCTTCTAAGAAGATCATAGTGAGCTTGGAATCATTCAAAGGATTTAGGGAGGTGCTTCCTCCTCCTCCTGGCATTGGTCCGTCATATGTGAAACCTCCTGGTTGTTGACTACCCATCATGAAGAAATATTTGTCTGAGGAAGTGTCAGTATCACTACCTTCCTCAATAATCGGTGCTAGTGGATCTAGCCTTGCCTGAGTAACACTCTCCTCGGTGGACACTAAGCTACCTTGGTCACCTGCCACCTTCTGGTCTCTAAAAATGTATCTTCCTGATCTTAAATTCATCAAACTTATCAATGCAATTTATCAAAAATCCAACCACTCACCTGGCAAAGGATCAGTCTCCGCACAACTTCTTGCTTTGCTACTGAATATACTGTATACAAGCGTTTAATTTCGGCAATCGAATCAAAGAATTTAACTGCTAGAGGTTATCTTAGTAATGATTGGTATAACTGGAGAGTTAATCTCAACCACTACTGTATTTTATACACTGCTGATGTTCTGGATTAGGTCTGCTAATCTGGAACTGTACTTCCCTCGGATGTTGGTCAATTTACGTGAAAAATTATGAATTCAGTCTTTGCTCCGTCAAATGGACAAACAAGGTCCAAATTCACTTCTGAAAGAAGTTCTGGAACCCTTAAGCCAAATGGAATCTCACTGTCTAAGCCCAGTCAAATTTTCTCTTCAGTAGGTCCCAGTAGACATCCTACACGTAGGATGTCTTCTGCTCTGTTTTGCCTGGATTTTTGCACTATGGATTCCCCAGCTTGATGTGCTGAGTCCACAACTGTTTTTACTTTTTGATTTGGACACCCATAAGCTGGTCAATGGATCAGAAATCTGTTCCGACAGCCTGTTGCTAGTTTTGATCAGTCTAATCAAGTCCAATTTGGACCAAAATTCACTAGGAGGCTTGCCTCAGGCTATACAACACCTTGCTATGCCCACAGTCAGTATCTGGTTTCAATTTCTTGTTTTAGACATCCTACGCGTAGCGTAGGATGTCTTTTTCATCAGAATGGCTTCAATTTCAAAGCACAGGCTTCCCTTGAGGTGTTGATCACTTTGGTATGCTCAAAATTAGGGTTGGAGTGCAAAATCACATAGAAGACATCCTACGCGTAGGATGTCGTTTTGGCATGTTTGAACCCAGACTTGACCCACAGCTTCCCCTTGATGTCAGCAACCCAATGGTATGCTTAGATTTTGGTTTGGATTTCAAAAGTCCCCAATTTTAGCTGTTCTTGCCCTTTTCAATCAAAAGTGCTAAAGTCTGCTTTGAACCCATTTCCTCACCCAAATGAGATGAAACCCCTCTCAGTCACTCACTATATCATGCAGATCATGCTCATGCAGCCATCCTATGGTTTTGGTCTTAAAATAATGCTTTGGTACAATTTGGGTAAGATGTCTAGCAATTTTAGTCTATCTGACCTTATCCTGTCAAGATATGGTCAAATTTCCACTTTCCAGTTGAAAATAGGGTAAACCCCACCTTCTGAACACACTGGTCAACTCAAAATCCCAAAATTCCCACCAGATTAGCCTATAGACATCCTACACGTAGGATGTCTCCTGGGTTAAAATTAATTTTTTTCCTGACAAAAATGCTCCTGATGCTCTGCAACTCTATCAGAAACACTCACAGTAACTTTTGGACTTCACTTCAGCTTTCAAATACACTTTTACGTCTTTTGGCCTGTTTTACAACCTTATGATGAATTTACCAAGCGAGTATACATGCATGAACTGCTCTACATCCTGAATCATGATGTCCTACTTACTCTACTCCTACTCATCCTGTGAAATGGTGATAATGGTGTTTTGGTTTCTCTCTGTCCTCTTCGGACTCTCAAGCTCTCCTCTCACCGCTTCTACCACTCCAACTCCTACTCAAGAACTCAACTAATACCTAAAACTATCTCACTCTACCTAAATCTACCTAATTCCAAGGATCTAGGCCAGACACACGCTTCCTAGACTCCCTCCTTCTAAGACCTAAAGAGTCCTCCACCCTCTGGTCCTATCAAAATGTAAAAGAAGACTCTTGACAAGCCAAACAATCCCTATCCTCAAGGACTAGTCTCGGTCACCTACCTAACGTTTTTGTCCCCGGCAGCGGTGCCAATGGTGGACGGATACGCCGCGATGGACGTCAGCACAGCGAGAACTCACCTAACAAGATTTGTCAGCTAAGGACGAATCTCGACCCGCACGTGCGTGGAAGCAAGCATAAGGTGTCAACCTACACTCGACCGACTCCTAACTAATTCCTACAGAGGTCTCTACCCAATGTCTAAGTCACAGTCCTCAAGAGTGCATAAGAGGAAACTTCCTACAACGCTTTCTACAGCCGAACACTCATCAAACAATCTCGAAACACCACAGAAATTGAAGGAGACTCTACTAACACCAATAGGTCTCTCTCCCTAAGGTCTATGAACCAAAACCCCAACCAAAAACACCCATTGCAAAATCACGTAGGATCTTTGGCCGAAATTTACATGTCTTCGTTTTCGAAATCTAAAGTGCCTAATGTGTAGCTCTACTCAATGTGAACGCGTGGATATGATGCAATGAAAAATCGGACAACGTATGCTCATCGAATCACCGGATGAAGCTCGTAGATGAAGCTCGCAAAACCGGACCGTACGCATGCAATGTAGGTATCGGTGCATAGCTCTGGTCGGGGGCAACACGCTGCACTTCTCCGCACTTGATTCCGACCACCGATGCACACGTAGCATCAAGATGAAGCTCACACTCTCTCTTGTACACAGTACGCTCACTCACAGACTTCAAAACTTTTCAAAAATGACAAAAGGTTTTTTTATTAAGGTCAAAAAGTGGTATATATACATTACAATTCTCAAACCCTAAAGTTCCAAATCAACCATCTACTCAATCTAACTATCAAAACTAGGATACAATCTGGAAACTTTAGTAAGCCCCAATATTTACAAGGTGAAATGTCGAGTTTTCTCAATAAATGAATAATTACCAAAAAATGATAATCTACCGAGTAGTCAGTTTCCGTAGGGTGTGTCCAGCTTCTAAGATATCCCTTGAATCTGCAACTGCATTTGCAAAATTTTGTCCACACTTGTCATACAAAGTGAGCTTATATAGCTCATGGCACAAAAGCCCTGATGCAACGATTTTATCACCAAAACTGAGATCATGAACTGTACATCTGTCATCCACAAATTTGATTACAAGTCCAAGTCTAGCAAGTGCAGATATAGACGAAAGATTCTTCTTGATCCCAGGTACATAAAGTGCTTCAACAAGTGTGAAAGAACTGCCATTAGCAGCAGTAAGCACAATCTTTCCAACTCCCTGAACTGGATAAGAGGCATTGTTGGCACAAGTGAATGAATTCCCATGAGGGACAGAATCGAGAGAGGTGAACAATTCACAATGTGAGGTAATGTGCTTTGTAGCACCACTGTCGAAATACCACACATGTGAATCTGCAGCAATTCACAAGCATGCATCATGGACAGCATGATTGTAAGTGCACTCTACGCTAAAATCCCATGCTGCATCACCATCATCATCACAGTCTCCTTTCACAAAAGACTCAACAATGGCTGCATTTGTAGTGGAACCAGCATTTGCAGTGGAACCACCCTCTTTCTTCTTAGCCTCTTTGGACTTCAACTTAGGACATTTCTTGATCAAGTGATCATTAGCTTTACAATAATGGCAATGCATCTTCTTTTTGCCCTTATCACCAGAATTTACAGATGAATTGCTGCTAGCAGAAGCATTAGGAACAAAAGTTTTGCCACTCGCAGCAGAACCATAAGAAGTGGTTGCATTGCTGTTACCACCCTTTCTTTGAGAAGCAATAAAAGCCTGTTCAACTGCACACTGCCTAGTCCTATTTTATTTGGAAAGTGACTCTTTCAATAGCAATGTGCATAATGCATTAAACTTGAAAACTTCACGATTTTCTTGGGTCATTAGTCTCCAAGTACTAGCAAAAGTCTAGTAAGAATCTAGTAAGGCATCAAGAACATTCTGCACAAGGGAACTGTCTGAAATGACTTCACCTGTAGAAATAAGTTGCTCATGGATATCCTTGACACCAGCAAGAAAAGTTTCCATATCATCCTCCTCATGCATAATCTTCGACTCCAGATCTTTACGCAGAAAAGAAATTTTAGCCTCATTGCAG
The DNA here is from genome assembly GCF_014529385.1 of Adiantum capillus-veneris. Taxonomy (NCBI): domain Eukaryota; kingdom Viridiplantae; phylum Streptophyta; class Polypodiopsida; order Polypodiales; family Pteridaceae; genus Adiantum; species Adiantum capillus-veneris. The sequence continues at coordinate 34,218,028 of NC_140954.1, forward strand.
ATTTTGCTGAACGGATGTGAGGAACAATGGTGCACTTCACAGACAATGCTATCAATGCATGAGCCTACACATCCTTTACACCCCAACGAGATTGTTCTACCATAGGAAAAACAACTCTAATAGGAGCAATGCTTGCAGCAAGATCTGCAACATCCTCAGAACCAGGATGTACATCAATGCCCTGCACAATATTCCAGAAGCCCTTTGACACAAGAACATGTTGCATCATATAAGCCCACATAGGGTAATTGTTCCCATCCAACCTGTCCTCAGCAAAAATCTTGAAGACATTTGTGTTGTTGTGAGCCATGGTAAATACTGCACCTGATGTGAAAACTGCCTGTAATCAAAAATCTTTGTCGAGCTACGAACGCTCACCAGACCTCACTGTAATCAGAGAAAGTGAGCAGGCGTGTGTTGGAGCAGCTGGCGACTAAGCCGGGAGGATGCAACCTACTCTTATACCAATTGTTGAAAGTACGGTTGCAGAGAAATGCACACATCTTGGAGAAGACGAAGGAAGCGCAAGGCACACATTAGAGAGTGTGTTACTTAGTGTGTAATGGAAAGATAGATAGACCTAGAGTGATGGGCGTATATACAATGCACGGGGGAAAATAAGCTCCTAAAGAGGGAAAAAATTCCCCGGCGGTCCTAGTGTCTTCACACACATCACTACCACATGTGTATGGTAACACAAAGGGTCAACACTGTTGTACACACCACATTAAAAAGCATCGAGCCATCATGGATTGTGGTGTCATGGGAAACTTTGACACACATAGTGATGAGGCTAGGTATCGTGGATTGTCATTGGATTGAAAATGTGTCTAGATGGCATGAGAATAAAATCTACATGGTGGACTCCAGTGTGCATCACATTGGGAGGTATGTAATCTTAGTTTTTCCAAGCAATTGTGAGCAAGTGAGTGATTACCAAATTTACCTTTCATTTGTTTGTACCATAATACCATTGTGAATCACTTTGAAATTCTCTTCTACAGGTTATTTAACCAAAACTTTGATTTGTAGTTTCAGTAACACCTGAAGGGAAAAACATTTTTGCCTCTAATCAAGTGGAGACTATCTTTGACCCTCTCCCACTTACTTCTTCAGATGAGGAGGATACCAAGAGAGGAAGACCAATAAATCAAGTCCCAATGAAAATCTTGGGGAGGAGAATAATTGCATGATGATGATGATGAGATGGAAGATGATGAAGCCAACACATCTACAAATGATGATTCAATTTCTCTCTTGTTGATCTAGGAGCCATGGGTTTAGATCTAGATGCCACTTCTAGAGATCTTTTTGAAGATGATTCATAAACGTTTTGTATATTTTACTCTATGAGAATTTTTTATCATGTTGCCCCTTTCCCGATCTCTCTCTCTCTCTCTCTCTCTCTCTCTCTCTCTCTCTCTCTCTCTCTCTCTCTCTCTCAAATTTTATCAAGCATGCTAATTTATGCTAATCATATATATGTGACAAATTTAATGATCAAAGGTTTATCATTTTCTTTGTCCACTTTTTTGTGAAAATTATGCTCTAATTTTTTAAAAAAGAAAAGAAATACGTACTCCAAGTTGTATATTTTAGCTCAAAAGCGTTATGCGGTAATGCCAGAGGTAATAACCATAGTTATAACCTCTCTCCCCGCCCTCTCTCTCTCTCTCTCTCTCTCTCTCTCTCTCTCTCTCTCTCTCTCTCTCTCTCTCTCTCTCTCTCTCTCTCTCTCTCTCTCTCTCTCTCTCTTATACACACACACACACACACATTGCTACTTTTGGTTTTTCTTTTTAACCCGACTCTGAAGGCGTCTTTTTGTATGCCTACACAAAGTTTTTTTTGGTTGACCCTTGCTTACCTTGCCTACTCATATGGAAACAAAGACTTATTGAGACTAAAACTTGCACTTGGTAGGTGTATATGCTTCATGTATACCATAGGTATGGACAATTTGCACTTCTCTTGTACTATGACGAGACTGTCCACATATGTGCTACTTATCAAACCCTTTTGCATATCCAATATGGTATTTAGAAATCAGTAATTGAAGGTATTCTTCCAACAAATAATATTATTACAGAACAAAAATTTGCTTATAATTGAAGACACTAGTTTTTGGTACTTATCTACCACTCATTGAGGATTATCAACACCTATGAATGTGAACCTATGTGGATTTGCAAATATCCACGCTTCGCGTATGAACTACTTGCCCTCCTATACGCTTGATAGCCAACCAAATTGTTGGCATGGGAGATGGTGTCTAGCTGTGTGCTCTGAGGCTTGGCTTTTGCATGCTCGCTACACTGTCATGAATATGCCTCTCTTACTTGAGCTTCTGTACTCTTCTACTTCTGGCCCATATCTAATGACTTATCTCTACTAAGGTGTATGGATGAAGCCAGCATTTTAGACCGCATGAATTTTCACAAGACCCCAAGATTGTGGATTTTTGGGTGTGACAAGGATCTAGTTATGAATACGACTCCCACTTTAGGGGAGCTCCTCTTAGCACTAAGATTACCTATATGAGTATAGTTTGGGGGTAAGACCCACCTCGTGATTACTAAATAACTTAGTAAGGGTTGATGGTCAATTCTTGGAACCTTCACACTTGCATTTTCAAGGAAAGACGTCCACAGACTGCCAAGGGCTAGTGCAAAATTTTCAAATTTCCAACGGAATGTTATCCCACCACTAGAAAACCTACTTGGTGGGTCATGGAATAGGCCAAGGGATGGCTCGTTCGACAGTTTTCATGCAACGTTTAACCAAGAGGTTTGACAATGTTTCTTTAAACCAAGGGGTCTCAATTGCAAAGACAACACCCAAGGTTACATGTGCAATACTACTTGCATTTCACTAATTTTCAATTAGTGTTCCTAGGTCTTTGCAGGCCGAAAATTTGGGCAGGTGCCTTTTGCTACAGATAAGTGAACACTATGTTCAACCTCCAGATACGTATCTAATTTAACTTTGTTTCTTTTTTTATTGCTTTTCCATGTAGCTATAGAACGCATGAACTATGTTTTCATCCATTTTTGCTTTAAGAGGAATGAGACAGTCATCTAAGAGCCAAAAAGTTTGGTCTGTTAGTGTCCAACATAAGTTCCTGTATTATGTAGTTATAGACCCACTTGTAGGGTTTATTTGGCACATGTTGTCACATGGGATACAACATGGTCTAGGGACTCAAGGAGTTCAGTTTAGGTAGTGTGGAGCAAGGCTAATGAGGGTCCCTCTCACTCCCGTCGTAGAGTGTTTGCAGTTATCTCCACACACAAGTACATCTTGTAGTTGTAGGATGTTCTTTTTTCAGATATCCTTAGTTGAGATATATTCCACATGTAGCGAACATGAGTCTCTGGGATTGACACTGGCGCCCACTTTTTTAAGTATGTGTCACGACAAAGTCCCTAGGTGCTGGTCTAATCTCTTTTCTAGACCATTTTTAGCATGACATATCAAGAGCAATTTTGGTGGCCAGAAATTGTCGGATACTTAGAATGGTTTGTTCAGGTACAAGTACTGCTAAACAACATTACAGATGGTTGTTTATATATATAGGATATATATATAGCAAGGTGCTGATTTGTTATGAAAAAGTTTCATCGTTTATTCCTAGAAGTGATTAATGTTTCACCTTCTATTATGGTTCAAACGTTTTAGCAAGGCTTGCAAATGATTCCAGTGGACAATATCTAGTTTCTTTTCAAAATTGTTTACATTCCTCTTTAATGTGTCTACGAGCATCAAATTCACCATAAGTATTGGTAAAGATAATCATGTATATACAAGTTCGGATCTGTTTTTTGCTAAATGCATGTACACTAGGTGTTATGGGTCCTAGTGTTTAGCAAAGGCTGTTTTGGAGCGGCATGCATATTCATCACATCCGTTGCTTATGAAGAATTTTGCACTCTAGGTGCAGTATCTCTATGAGATTACTTTTGTGTCTACCAATCACCAATAGAGGTCATGGCTCGATTTGGGTGCTTGTGGATTTTTCAAGTTAACCACAATGGTTATTCAGGACATTGTTGATTCCTCAGCGATATTGTCTGATATTGTGATCCTCGTTTACCATTCATTTGGGAAGCTGTCTGTAAATTGTGGGGGAAACACCTCAGTAACTATCTGTTATCCAAGGAGGATAGGCAGATTACATATCCAAGGAGGATAGACAGATTACAAAGTGTAATCTTGTGCTAAAGGATACACATTGGGTGTACGTTAGCACCAAGCAATCCAATTAGTCATCATTTATTGCTCTACTTGGAGATTGCTTACTATACATTAAAGCATGTTTGTGACTAGGTTTAGTATCATCATGTATAATTCAAGTTCTCAACCTTGAACACTAGTTATGGTGGGGTTGTTTACTGATACGAGAAGATAATAAGTCACGAACTTAAACTTGACTGATGAGTTACGTTAGCAAGTTATTTTCATGGATAGTGAGAATAGATACTCTTTCGGGTACATCTGAGTTGTGATAACTCATTTAGAATACTCAAGTGAGTTCTAAATGCAGTTTACATGCTATATTGTCAATGAGATCGTTACACCAAGACGGTTGCAATGGGACAACAATGTGGAAAATCAAGATGTTACTCTTGGTTTCATTGAACCTCCTACTGAACCGTGTTTTGGTCAAGAAAACAGTTGCATCCCTTCAGGATGCCTCGGTGAAAATCATTAGTGCATCACCACTCTTGTTTTCGAGGATGAAAACGCTTCTCCAAGGGGGAAGTAATGTCATGCCAAAGGGCAATGCCCGGTGGTCAAGCACTAGGACCAAGGGGCCGGCTGCAAGTGTAGATAGGGAAATGGGAGGCTCATTCGAGGCAGTCCCACCAAGGGATTTATAATATGCCCCACAATTGGAACCTCTTTAGCACCAAAAGTTGATTTCTGCCCTGAAATTGTTAGGCTAACTTCTTCAAGCCTAGACAAAATAGCATCACAGCTAGCAATATGTTGAGAAACAAACTACCGGCACCCGTCTGGTCTTTTATCTCATCTTTTGATCCTTCGTCACATCCTTTAATTGGTAGATCATCAATAAAAGGCATAATAACATGAGGGATAAAGTCCCTTAATATCTTATTCATGCCGCTCATCATATGAGCTACAAAATCAGTAGCACCTTGTGGTAGAGTGCACATCCTCACTAGCCCGAGAGGTGTACGCATCCTAGTAAGATCCACGCTCTCCAAAGCAAGGATTTCAAATTCTCGTGATCATGTGTTTTTTTTGTGATCACTCTGTTAATCTCACAAAATTCTCAATTCACAAGTCTTCACATTCACAATAACTAGCATGGTGACTTGAAGAAGACCGGGAGGCTCGGTGAGATTTTCCCGTCGGGATAGCTTTGTTGCCCGCCGGGCCCCGTCGGGATACTCCAGATACTCGGAGGGTTGCGGCCGCGACAGGCACACTTCGTTGCCCGGCGGGCTCCTAGGGTACCTATATATAGGCTGCCTAGGAGTCCTATTCTCTTTACAATTCTATCCCCTGAGTTTTGATTTGCACAAGTATCCAACAAAAGAGTCCTCATCACAAGGAACAAGGAAAACTACGGTATAAATTTTAGTTTAAGTTTGTAAGCTCTTTTACTATTTTGTTTTTAAATTTATCTACTTTTTTTTAATAAGTGTTTTTTATAGTTTTAAAATTAGGTTGATCTTGTTGTTCATGTCGGCATTGGTCCTAATATTGGACCAGAAGTGTCGTTGTGAAACGCTAGACCACCCAACACTATTTTATGACATGTCAATTGTGTTCACTTTGGCATCGGTTCTATTTTGGACCGGAAGTGTTGTTGTTGAACATAGTTGGTTACGTTCAATTTATAGGTAGTTCTATTAACCTTGTTTTTGGCATCAGTTCTATTATTGAACTGGGAGTGTCGTTGTACAAGCTAATAGACTAATTTCTGTGTTTTATGAGTGATATACGTGCTGATAGGCTAGTTCAATGTTTCTTTTGGCATCAACCTTGCTACTGGATTAGAGATGTCGTTAGATTCATCGAATGATACCCTTGCTTTTTAGGTTAGTTTGATGTTTCTTTTGACATCAGCTCTACCATTGGGTTGGAGGTGTCATTAGACTAATCGAATGATGCCTTGATTTTTAGACTGATTTCGGTGTTGTTATCGGCATCAATCCTATCATTGGGTTGGAGGTGTTATTATCATTGGGTTGGAGGTGTTGTTAGTTGCATTGAATGATGCCCTTGCTTTAATTAGGTTAGTTTGGTGCTTCTTTCGGTATCAAATCTACCATTGGGCCCTAAGAACTTGCAACCACCTATACCCTCCGCAAGGATGCTCCCTACCCAAACCTGTTTCCAGGAGGATAGACACCCAAGGGAGGTAACTATATGAAACAAACAATACATAGGTGTAGTGATAAGGAGTGCTCCATTCCAACCATAGAAATGAGCCCCAAGCACTTGCACCACCTATACCCTCTGCAAGGATGCTCCCTACCCAAACGTATTTTCAGGTTGATAGACACCAAAGGGAAGTCCAGTTGTAACAATTCGTGTTGTTATAAATGATAGGAATCAAAGCTACCTGAACGAAAACCAAGACCTCAAATAAGCCAACAAGTGTGCCAAAACAAATGGAGGCAAGTATGAGACATTGTTTAAATTGCCACCTCCAAAAATGGGAGGCAAGAGGAGGATATATATAGCCAAGCCCACCGGGCATGACTGTTGGCCCGTTGGGCTAATAGGAAAGGCCAGTTCTAGTAGGTTCTTGTGAATTTGATGTTATTAACACTCTCATGGAGTGTTAATAACATGAGTTATTACCACTTCACACTTCACGTGAAGACATGAATGAAATCCCTGCTCCAAAGCTAACTGAAACGGATTATATCCAGAGTAAAGATCACCCATAGAGTAAATTGATCTACCTACAAAGGCCTCAACAGATTCATCCATGATAGGGCCAGTACCCACATTGCGGATTGTTAACTTGTTAACCAGCTGCATGTCCTGTATGAATCTTAAAGTACCGCTTTTCTTTGGAACAATGAACCATCAATTGGAGTATGGCGCACATGATGGTTCCAAAATTCTCATTTGTATCTTCTCATTAACCAAATCGATAAGATTTGGCAAGTGAGCTTTAAGAACTTGAATGAGACGTAAGCTCCATGGCATGTAAGGAACAATGAATAACCATACTTGAGCCTTAGGTGTTGCACTTGAGCATTTAAATTGAAAAGTGCGAGTTTCCTTAGCATTAATGTGGCGTCAAAAACTCGTAGTAACTGGCCAATGGCCGTTGAGAATACGTAGTTTCAAGGTGGCCACGTGTAGCTTTATTAGAATGTCCAGCTCACTTTCATCATCTCATGACAATATGGATTACGAGAACGTCCAGGTATATGGTCAAAAATACAAACACTGCAAAAAGTTAAGTACAATATGAGAAGAGGGAGAGAGAGAGAGAGAGAGAGAGAGGATCATGAGAGGCAGCTTGCGTGGGATCGACGCCAAAATCAGAATTCGCTCTGCTGCATCCTCGACCTGCTCGAATATTTGGAAGGAGGCCCTGACGCGTAGATTGCATGCAGTCTCTGTAGAGGGGCCAGGTGGCCTCAGTGCCCTCTCGCCTGTGCCTGTCGTACTTCTTCTTCATAACGTCCATCCTGTCCTGGCAGGCGTGGTGGTCCAGCGGATTGCCAGAAAAGTGCAGCTCACTCACACGCGCCGCCACCTGCGCCCAGTGAACCCTTCGCAACGTACCTCTCTGTGCCACGTAAAGACTGGCATACTCCTCCAGCAAGGTGAGGGTGGCAGGTTCGCTCCATCGAACGCGCGGACGGAGGCGCTCTCTGCGAGGTGGCTTCCTGTACCGCTGGCGGCCAGCGTTCACCGGCGCTGCTCCTCGCCCTACTATCGCCTGCATTTTGACAAGTTTGACTTTCACTGTCTCCTTTGTCCGTCCTCTCAGCGGTGCCGTCCCCTTGCATACCTTGTTCCTCGTTGAGCCGGTCTCGCCAGCAGTCGCCACGACATGAAAAATAAAATCAAATCGGGCAGCTCTATACTAAAATGTTATGAGAGCATTTGTTAATGACCATTTGTATCCCGGGCAATTAGGCAGACCCCTTTTTGTAAAGTCTGAAACTTGGTCTATGGGTCTTTCCCTAGGTTTATCGGGCAATTAGGCAGACCCCTTTTTGTAAAGTCTGAAACTTGGTCTATGGGTCTTTCCCTAGGTTTATCTAACTCTTCTCCCCCTCCATGGGTGCTCAGTTATAATTTTGCTTCTCTCTTATAAATTCAAAGCGCATATTTGGTAAAAAATGTTATGACAGAGATAGGATAAAGGGGCGAGTACAGAGACG